>NC_069503.1:713884301-714111801 GCF_027579735.1 Bombina bombina
GCGTTTCATTCAAAATAGTCAACAGGGTCGCAAGAAGCGTGTGGAAAAACCAAGGCGCAAAATAACTGCCCATGAACTGAGAAAAGTCAAGCGTGCAGCTGCCAAGATGCCACTTGCCACCAGTTTGGCCATATTAAAGAGCTGCAACATCACTGGAGTGCCCAAAAGCACAAGGTGTGCAATACTCAGAGACATGGCCAAGGTAAGAAAGGCTGAAAGACGACCACCACTGAACAAGACACACAAGCTGAAACGTCAAGACTGGGCCAAGAAATATCTCAAGACTGATTTTTCTAAGGTTTTATGGACTGATGAAATGAGAGTGAGTCTTGATGGGCCAGATGGATGGGCCCGTGGCTGGATTGGTAAAGGGGAGAGAGCTCCAGTCCGACTCAGACGCCAGCAAGGTGGAGGTGGAGTACTGGTTTGGGCTGGTATCATCAAAGATGAGCTTGTGGGGCCTTTTCGGGTTGAGGATGGAGTCAAGCTCAACTCCCAGTCCTACTGCCAGTTTCTGGAAGACACCTTCTTCAAGCAGTGGTACAGGAAGAAGTCTGCATCCTTCAAGAAAAACATGATTTTCATGCAGGACAATGCTCCATAACACGCGTCCAAGTACTCCACAGCGTGGCTGGCAAGAAAGGGTATAAAAGAAGAAAATCTAATGACATGGCCTCCTTGTTCACCTGATCTGAACCCCATTGAGAACCTGTGGTCCATCATCAAATGTGAGATTTACAAGGAGGGAAAACAGTACACCTCTCTGAACAGTGTCTGGGAGGCTGTGGTTGCTGCTGCACGCAATGTTGATGGTGAACAGATCAAAACACTGACAGAATCCATGGATGGCAGGCTTTTGAGTGTCCTTGCAAAGAAAGGTGGCTATATTGGTCACTGATTTGTTTTTGTTTTGTTTTTGAATGTCAGAAATGTATATTTGTGAATGTTGAGATGTTATATTGGTTTCACTGGTAAAAATAAATAATTGAAATGGGTATATATTTGTTTTTTGTTAAGTTGCCTAATAATTATGCACAGTAATAGTCACCTGCACACACAGATATCCCCCTAAAATAGCTATAACTAAAAACAAACTAAAAACTACTTCCAAAACTATTCAGCTTTGATATTAATGAGTTTTTTGGGTTCATTGAGAACATGGTTGTTGTTCAATAATAAAATTAATCCTCAAAAATACAACTTGGCTAATAATTCTGCACTCCCTGTAGATATGCTCAGTAGCTTCTGATTGGTTGCTGCACCTAGAGGCCTTGTGTGATTGGCTCACACATGTGCATTGCTATTTATTCAACAAAGGATATCTAAAGAATTGAGCAAATTAGATAATAGAAGTAAATTGGAAAGTTGTTTAAAATTGCATGCCCTATCGGAATCATGAAAGTTTAATTTTGACTAGACTGTCCCTTTAAGTTTCAAATTATAGATCATATAGCAAAACCTCATAGAGGAAGTGACAGGGAGCTGTTGCTTAAGCAAAGGGAATCCTTTTGGATATTTGAATTAGGTACCCTTGAACCTAGAGGTTTAAATAAAGAATGGGATTTATCAGTTTTTTTGTAATTCAATATGATTGTATTTATTTTGAATATCTCTCTCTGATAAAATACTGTATTAATATTAAGGTTTTTTTAAAATGATTGTCCCGTCACAAGGATATCTAGCTGCCTTCAGTAGAATTAATTTGTATACTGATTTCTTCTATACTAGGAGTTATTTGTAAATATATGTATGTATACGCAGTAACGTTTTGTGAAAGAGTTAATTGCTCTTTAGTGCCACATAGTGGTGTATAGGTATATAAAGAAGCAATGTATGTTTGTCCGGCATGGCATGAGGAAGGGATAATATCCCGAAATGTCACCTGTTTGTTCTTGTCTCCTGTCATATTAAATAAATAAGTTTTCTGCTGTCACCTTGCTGCCTATGTTTGAATGATGTACATGTGTCAGAGTATCTACAAATAGCCTCTGGGCTGTGTCTGTGCTGTGTTAAGGCAATTACCTTACGCAGCACCCCCCACTGGTTTACCAGGCATGTCATCTATGTCAATGCAGTTGCAGCAGTATCCAGGTGGGAGCCCACCCAGTGCAGGTATTGAGTACTGCAGAGGAATGCAGTAGGAAAAACCGGAGTCCCTTAGGGGGAGGCTATGGATGTAGCTTTGCAATGCCTGAGGGTAGTTATGGCTGAAGTCCTGTTAGGGAAATGTGCACATAACAGGGTATTCCTGTGTCCCTGTATCATTCAGCTGCTGTGAAGAGTCTTTTCTGTCTTCTTTGTAAATGATACTCCCCAGGGACTCTGGGTCTCACATAGGTCTGAGCTCCAAATTTGTAATCTATTAGCAAGTAGCTGGAACAACCTCTATTCTCAACCATCTCCTACGAGGTCAACAACAAAACTAGAGAGAGATGGGAGGGTTTTAAAGCTCTTGTATGGGTTACTGACCTCCTCCTAGTGGCGGGAAATATATCCCATATGTTATGAAAGGACCAGTCAACACTGTAGATTTGCATAATCAACAAATGCAAGATAACAAGACAATGCAATAGAACTTAGTCTGAACTTCAAATGAGTAGTAGATTTTTTTCTGACAATTTTAAAAGTTATGTCTATTTCCACTCCCCCTGTACCATGTGACAGCCATCAGCCAATCACAAATGCATACACGTACCATGTGACAGCAATCAGCCATTCACAAATGCATACACACTTATTCTTGAACATGCTCAGTAGGAGCTGGTGACTCAAAAAGTTTAAATATAAAAAGACTCTGCACATTTTGTTAATGGAAGTAAATTAGAAAGTTGTTTAAAATTGCATGCTCTATCTGAATAATAAAAGTTTAATTTTGATTGAGTGTCCCTTGAAGGACTGTGGATCATCATCATTTTACTAAAGAAATTCTGAGCATAGACCTTTGATTGATAGCAACCTATTACTCAGAGAGAGAGAATTGGAGATATTAGCATACAAGGAGAGCTAGAATGTTGAATTTACTGTTAAGCACAGACTATCAAAGGATATGAAAAAAGTGCTTCCGGTAAACTGGTCTCAAACACATGTGAGAGAATTTTGAGATTTAGTTTGTTGACTCGTCTGATTTTTATTTGTTGTATTTTATTTTTTAAATTTGGGTTTCTGTTATGGGTCAGGGTATCAGTGAGCTGGTACTGAAACTACATTCATTAGCACCTGGGGGTGCTCTGTAATATCAACCTTCTGTGCGTTATATGCAAATTGCTTGATACAACATCAGGGTATCTTCATCACTTTTTGTTTTAAAGTGCCTTATTCTTGTTCACTTTAGTAATACTTTTGGGACTTTGGATTCATGCCTTCTTATTCTCAACAAGATTTTGTGTATTTGTCTCTTTTGGGTTTAGATTTTTTTTTTTGGGGGGGGGAGGGTTGTCTTCATATACAGATTATTTTTCATGTGGAGGTCTTTGTGATTTATTTTAGTTTTCCTGGGAGTCAGCGTAGGGAACAGGATAGAATATAGTGTGGGTTCAACATACAAGGGGAACATTTTATCTAAGATTGTTCAAGAAGTCGCAATTTAAATTTAATTTCAGAGTGAAGTAATTATTGTGTAGATAATAATTGAGAAGTTATATTCTTTATAAAAATACATTACAGTGTAACTGTTAAAAACGAGTGGAAATAAAATAAAATGTGTAAAATTTATTCTGATAACTTTTTTTAAAGAAACAATTACAATACATATTGTGCAATGTAAGGTATAAAGATATGACACTTATTTTAGAAGATCTGTGGTCTTATTTAGCAATTCAGTTTTATCACAGCTCCTGCTCTCATCACTGAATCAAACTGTATTTGGCAAGAACAAGCTTAGTCATTATCGTGGAAATAATAGAAAATGAATACTAGAAGTGGCATCATGCCCAGCTCGTATACCTTTGCCACTAGCCGCTCTCTGTAGTGTCAGTAAACCTGCCATCAAAGGACAAAACCTAAAATGAAATGAACCATGTACCTTATTAAGTAAATACTGAGTGGACTACATTTTCTGAGAAGTGAAGGTTAAATGGGGTTTGGTTTTGTACTACTGTGTTCAGTCTCTTAAACCCATTAACACGTATAAATAAAATAATATTCTACATGAAACCTTTTCAAAGACCTTCAAAGAAGCAAAAAGGTGACCAACCAAAAAGAAAGTAGAACATGGTGAAAAAATGACTCATGACTCATAACTGATGGGGTGAAAAAGCTTTTTACCTTCATTTCCATTTTGTTAAATGTCAATTTTAAATAAAGTTTTGTTCTTATCACACATTTGTAAGTGGCTGGCTCCATCTAGTTTCATCTATGCGTTACTGAGAACGGCTTAATTTGTTTGAATGTAGTTTTTTCAAGTAATACTAATTTACATTCGGCTAGATTACAAATGTTGCGGTACGGCTATCAACGCTGAAAAATTGGCTATTACGCTGGAATGGCCAGTAACGCATATTACGAGTCACGGTGGTATAAGTATACCGCAAGCATTTTAGCCTGTAAAGCAACGTCCATTCCGCACACTCAAAAAAATGACATTTGAGTGCGGGATTTTCCATAGCGTCGTATTACAGGTTGTGCGGTCCAGCTAAAATGCTTGTGTTGCAGCCTATACCGACACGATCTATACCGCCATCTGAGAGCAGTAGTTATGGATTTTGTGTAACAAAAATGTTTCACAAAACTCATAACTAAAATGTTACAAAGTACACTAATACCCATAAACCACATATTAACCCCTAAACCGCCGCCCTCCCGTATCGCAAACACTATAATAAACTATTAACCCCTAAACATCCCCCTACCTTTAAGTTAAAATTACAATATAACTATCTTAAAATAAATAAAAACGTACCTGCAAAATAAAATAAAATAACTAAGTTTAAACTATAAATTAACCTAACAACATAACTATTCTAATAAAATAAAAAACTACCAATTAAAAAATCTAAAATTACAAAAAATAATAAACACTAAATTTTGAAAAATAAAAAGCTCTAAGATTACAAAAAATAATAAACGAAATTATCAAAAATAAAAACAATTACACCTAATCCAATAGCCGTATAAAAAATAAAAAAGCCGCCCCCCAAAAAATACAATAAACTACCAATAGCCCTTAAAAGGGCCTTTTGTAGGGCATTGCCCTAAGTTAAACAGCTCTTTTACCGGAAAAAATTACTAAGCTCCCCCCCTAAAAGTAAACCCCCCCCACCCAACCAACCCCCTAAAATAAAAAAAACCTAACTCTAAAAAATCCTAAGGTACCCAATTCCCCTAAAGGGGCATTTGTATGGGCATTGCCCTTAAAAGGGCATTCAGCTCTTTTACTGCCCTGTAAAGGGCATTCAAAAGCTAATGAAAGCCTATTGGCTGATTTGAGCAGCCAATAGGATTTCAGAAGCTCTCATCCTATTGGCTGATTTTAACAGACAATAGGATTTCAGAAGCACTCATCGTATTGGCTGATTTGAATTTGAAGAATCAAATTAGCCAATAGGAATGCAAGGTAAGGCATTTTGAAACGGGTACCTTTCATTCAACTTCAGTGTACGGCGGTGATCGTATGAAGAGGACGCTACGTGCAGGATGTCATCGGCCCTCCAGGGTAGCTCTGCTCCGCGCTGCCGGGATGAATATAGAAGAGGTTCCCGAGATGGGTGTTGCCGCCAGGATGAAGATGGATGTCCGAACAGTGAGTAGATTTTATGGAGTTAGTTTCAGGTTTATTTTTAATTTTTTGGGGTGTTTCTTTTTTTTTAGATTAGGGATGGGCACTTGTAAAAGAGCTGAATGCCCGTTTAAGGAAAATGCCCATACAAATGCACTTTTAGGGGCAATGGGTAGTTTAGGATTTTTTAGAGTAAGGTTTTTTTTTATTTTGTGGCGTTGGTTGGTTGGGTGGGAGGGTTACTTTTAGGGGGGGACATAGTCATTTTTTAAGGTAAAAGAGCTGTTTAACTTAGGGCAATGCCCTACAAAAGGCCCTTTTAAAGGCTATTGGTAGTTTATTGTAGATTAGGGGGTGTTTTTATTTTGCGGGGGGGGGGGCTTTTTTTATTTTTATAGGGCTATTAGATTAGTTGTAATTGTTTTTATTTTTGATCATTTCATTTTTTGTGTACTCAGAGTTTTTTATTTTTCGTAATTTAGTGTTTATTATTTTTTGTACTTTTAGATTTGTTAAATTTTTCGTAGTGTTAGTTTTTTTTAAATTTGTAATTTTTTTTTTAATTTAAAGTTAGGGGGGTGTTAGGTTTAGGGGTTAATAGTTTAATTTAGTGTTTTGCGATGTGGGGGGTCAGCGGGTTTAGGGGTTAATAGGTTTAGTAGTTTACGATATGGGGGAATGGAGGTTTAGCAATTAATACTTTATTATAGTGTTGACGATGTGGGGGGCCGGTGGTTTAGGAGTTTATAGGTTTATTTAGGTGTCGGGGCGGCGGATTAGGGGTTAATAACTTTTATTCGTTTTGGGGAGTGGCGGAATAGGGGTTAATAATTATATTTATTGTCTGCGATGTCGGGGAGCAGCGGATTAGGTGTTAATCACTTTATATAGTGTTGGCGATGTCAGGTGCGGCGTATTATGGGTGTTTAGACGAGGGGTTTATGGTAGGGTGTTAGGCTTAAACGTAACTTTCTTTCCTCCATAGACATCAATGGGGTTGCGTTACAGCGATTTGCCATTCCGCGATTGCAGGTGTTAGTATTGTTTCTAACACCTCCCCATTGATGTCTATGGTGGAAAGCGTGCACGAGCACGTCAAATCAGCCCTTGGCTTTTGTGCGGTATGGAGCTTAATGCACAGCACAAGGAGGCATGTCAGTAACTCGTAATGGCAGCGCTATGGAGAGTGCAATAATGCTAATGTTTGACGTTATTTTTGCACCCTGTTTAGCACAAAACTCGTAATCTAGGTGATTGTGTGCTATAACCTATTATTTTGTGTAATTTTATCATTTACATTTTTTAAATGATCTTACACTTATTAAAACCATAAAATAAAAAAAATGGCCATAATTCATGTGTGTAAATATATCTGATATATATATAATGTTTTATTGAACCAGAAATCTATCTTTTTTATTAACATATACTAATGAATCACAGTCTGTAAGATCTTACTAACAAATGCTTTTTGGGATGAAGCAAACATAAAAATATGTAAGGAAGCCTCTGTTTAACTGTTTATAAGGTTATATGTAAATTACCTGGTTTGTTGACAGAAACCAGTGGCACAGAGAATGAGCAGCAAACATCGGGTAAACTGTAGAATTATCTACAGATTCTACAAGAACAAGTCAGGGTCAAAGCCAGAAAAGCAGTCCTAAACCTGGTATCAAAACAGAGGGATAAAGCAGGTACCACTGTCAGGGTACAGTTCCAAAGTTCATAAACCAGTCCTTAAGGTAGCAGATCTTAGAAGAGTCAGACAGATAACGTAATCCAGAAACTTTGCCAGGGTCATGATCAGGGTAACAGGCCAGGAAGTTGTAACAAAAATGTTTTAGTCTCCATACCAATAAAGAAGCACTAAATGGGAGTCTGAGTTGACCATTTAACACCTCCCATTCAGGCTTGGCACCAGGAACAAGGCCACTTCCAGGTAGCAAGAATATAAAAAGTGGTACGGACAGCACCTAGGCAAATGAAGACAACGTGTACTGCCAGGCATCCAGAGAGCCAGCGATGCTAAGTCGACAATACTTAGCACATCCCCTGGCTCTGACAGCAGCAGATCCTCCAGTGACAATATGCCTCCCGACATTACCAGCAGTGCAGCCCCAGGATCTGAGACCTTTTCTTTTTTTTTTACTGAACCTTCATGATTACAGATTCAGGAAGTACCAGGAGCCCAAGTGGAAAGCCTGCACCTTAAAGGAACTGGCTTTTCTCATGAAACCATAAGCTATTAGTATCACAAACTGAATTTTAATTAAAAATATATAAATAATTCTTGCATTTTCAGGTACTATAATAATAACAAAAAGAAAAACTTCCTAATTTTCTTATTTGTTTTCAAATAATATTTGAGAGATGTGGTATAATCAAGTTTGTGTAGATGAGCCTCCTTTTAATTTATAGGTACACATCTACCTATAATTTATAGGTACACATCTACCTAGAAAAAGATCTTTGAAGACAGGAAACATTCTTTTCAGGGCATCAAATAATGTTACATCATCAGGATAAAAGCAGTCTACAAAGCTGAGAAGCCTGAACTTACAGATAAAAAAATTTATGGGACATTCTTATCCAACATATTAAAGGTGTCCAAAACTTGTTAAATGCCTTAGATCTTGGATGTTTATGTTCCTTTGCTTCCACAGCAAAGGCATAAGGGGTCCTTCTTCTGCTTCAATACTTAGCAATTAAGCAGCTTTCCCTTGTTGCCATCAGATTTCTTTTCATAAAGCCTATTACAAAGAAATGTCTAGAAAAACAGAATTTATGTTTACCTGATAAATTACTTTCTCCAACGGTGTGTCCGGTCCACGGCGTCATCCTTACTTGTGGGATATTCTCTTCCCCAACAGGAAATGGCAAAGAGCCCAGCAAAGCTGGTCACATGATCCCTCCTAGGCTCCGCCTTCCCCAGTCATTCGACCGACGTAAAGGAGGAATATTTGCATAGGAGAAATCATATGATACCGTGGTGACTGTAGTTAGAGAAAATAAACCATCAGACCTGATTAAAAAACCAGGGCGGGCCGTGGACCGGACACACCGTTGGAGAAAGTAATTTATCAGGTAAACATAAATTCTGTTTTCTCCAACATAGGTGTGTCCGGTCCACGGCGTCATCCTTACTTGTGGGAACCAATACTAAAGCTTTAGGACACGGATGATGGGAGGGAGCAAATCAGGTCACCTAGATGGAAGGCACCACGGCTTGCAAAACCTTTCTCCCAAAAATAGCCTCAGAAGAAGCAAAAGTATCAAATTTGTAAAATTTGGTAAAAGTGTGCAGTGAAGACCAAGTCGCTGCCTTATATATCTGATCAACAGAAGCCTCGTTCTTGAAGGCCCATGTGGAAGCTACGGCCCTAGTGGAATGAGCTGTGATTCTTTCAGGAGGCTGCCGTCCGGCAGTCTCATAAGCCAATCTGATGATGCTTTTAAGCCAAAAAGAGAGAGAGGTAGAAGTTGCTTTTTGACCTCTCCTTTTACCAGAATAAACAACAAACAAGGAAGATGTTTGCCTGAAATCCTTTGTAGCCTCTAAATAGAATTTTAGAGCACGAACTACATCCAAATTGTGCAACAAACGTTCCTTCTTTGAAACTGGATTCGGACACAAAGAAGGCACGACTATCTCCTGGTTAATATTTTTGTTAGAAACAACTTTCGGAAGAAAACCAGGTTTAGTACGCAAAACCACCTTATCTGCATGGAACACCAGATAAGGAGGAGAACACTGCAGAGCAGATAACTCTGAAACTCTTCTAGCAGAAGAAATTGCAACCAAAAACAAAACTTTCCAAGATAATAACTTGATATCAACGGAATGTAGGGGTTCAAACGGAACCCCCTGAAGAACTGAAAGAACTAAATTGAGACTCCAAGGAGGAGTCAAAGGTTTGTAAACAGGCTTGATTCTAACCAGAGCCTGAACAAAAGCTTGAACATCTGGCACAGCCGCCAGCTTTTTGTGAAGTAAAACAGATAAAGCAGAAATCTGTCCCTTCAAAGAACTTGCAGATAATCCTTTCTCCAAACCTTCTTGAAGAAAGGATAGAATCTTAGGAATTTTTATCTTGTTCCATGGGAATCCTTTAGATTCACACCAACAGATATATTTTTTCCATATTTTATGGTAGATTTTTCTAGTTACAGGCTTTCTAGCCTGAACAAGAGTATCAATGACAGAATCTGAGAACCCTCGCTTTGATAAAATCAAGCGTTCAATCTCCAAGCAGTCAGTTGGAGTGAGGCCAGATTCGGATGTTCGAACGGACCTTGAACAAGAAGGTCCTGTCTCAAAGGTAGCTTCCATGGTGGAGCCGATGACATATTCACCAGATCTGCATACCAAGTCCTGCGTGGCCACGCAGGAGCTATCAAGATCACCGATACCCTCTCCTGTTTGATCCTGGCTACCAGCCTGGGAATGAGAGGAAACGGCGGGAACATATAAGCTAGGTTGAAGCTCCAAGGTGCTACTAGTGCATCCACTAGAGTCGCCTTGGGATCCCTGGATCTGGACCCGTAGCAAGGAACCTTGAAGTTCTGACGAGACGCCATCAGATCCATGTCTGGAATGCCCCACAATTGAATTATTTGGGCAAAGATTTCCGGATGGAGTTCCCACTCCCCCGGATGAAATGTCTGACGACTCAGAAAATCCGCTTCCCAATTTTCCACTCCTGGGATGTGGATTGCAGACAAGTGGCAGGAGTGAGTCTCCGCCCATTGAATTATTTTGGTCACTTCTTCCATCGCCAGGGAACTCCTTGTTCCCCCCTGATGGTTGATATACGCAACAGTCGTCATGTTGTCTGATTGAAACCGTATGAATTTGGACTTTGCTAGCTGAGGCCAAGCCTTGAGAGCATTGAAAATCGCTCTCAGTTCCAGAATATTTATCGGGAGAAGAGATTCTTCCCGAGACCAAAGACCCTGAGCTTTCAGGGGTTCCCAGACCGCACCCCAGCCCACCAGACTGGCGTCGGTCGTGACAATGACCCACTCTGGTCTGCGGAAGCTCATCCCTTGTGACAGGTTGTCCAGGGTCAGCCACCAACGGAGTGAATCTCTGGTCCTCTGATCTACTTGTATCGTCGGAGACAAGTCTGTATAATCCCCATTCCACTGACTGAGCATGCACAGTTGTAATGGTCTTAGATGAATTCGCGCAAAAGGAACTATGTCCATTGCCGCGACCATCAAACCTATTACTTCCATGCACTGCGCTATGGAAGGAAGAAGAACAGAATGAAGTACTTGACAAGAGCTTAGAAGTTTTGATTTTCTGGCCTCTGTCAGAAAAATCCTCATTTCTAAGGAGTCTATTATTGTTCCCAAGAAGGGAACTCTTGTTGACGGAGATAGAGAACTTTTTTCTACGTTCACTTTCCACCCGTGAGATCTGAGAAAGGCCAGGACAATGTCCGTATGAGCCTTTGCTTGTGGTAGAGACGACGCTTGAATCAGTATGTCGTCCAAGTAAGGTACTACTGCAATGCCCCTTGGTCTTAGCACCGCTAGAAGGGACCCTAGTACCTTTGTGAAAATTCTTGGAGCAGTGGCTAATCCGAATGGAAGTGCCACAAACTGGTAATGCTTGTCCAGAAAGGCGAACCTTAGGAACCGATGATGTTCCTTGTGGATAGGAATATGTAGATACGCATCCTTTAAATCCACCGTGGTCATGAATTGACCTTCCTGGATGGTAGGAAGAATTGTCCGAATGGTTTCCATTTTGAACGATGGAACCTTGAGAAATTTGTTTAGGATCTTGAGATCTAAGATTGGTCTGAATGTTCCCTCTTTCTTGGGAACTATGAACAGATTGGAGTAGAATCCCATCCCTTGTTCTCCTAATGGAACAGGATGAATCACTCCCATTTTTAACAGGTCTTCTACACAATGTAAGAATGCCTGTCTTTTTATGTGGTCTGAAGACAATTGAGACCTGTGGAACCTTCCCCTTGGGGGTAGCTCCTTGAATTCCAGAAGATAACCTTGGGAGACTATTTCTAGCGCCCAAGGATCCAGAACATCTCTTGCCCAAGCCTGAGCGAAGAGAGAAAGTCTGCCCCCCACCAGATCCGGTCCCGGATCGGGGGCCAACATCTCATGCTGTCTTGGTAGCAGTGGCAGGTTTCTTTGCCTGCTTACCTTTGTTCCAGCCTTGCATTGGCCTCCAGGCTGGCTTGGTTTGAGAAGTATTACCCTCTTGCTTAGAGGATGTAGAACTTGAGGCTGGTCCGTTTCTGCGAAAGGGACGAAAATTTGGTTTATTCTTAGCCTTAAAAGACCTATCCTGAGGAAGGGCGTGGCCCTTACCCCCAGTGATATCTGAAATAATCTCTTTCAAGTCAGGGCCAAACAGCGTTTTCCCCTTGAAAGGTATGTTAAGCAATTTGTTCTTGGAGGACGCATCCGCTGACCAAGACTTTAGCCAAAGCGCTCTGCGCGCCACAATAGCAAACCCTGAATTTTTCGCCGCTAATCTAGCTAATTGCAAAGTGGCGTCTAAGGTAAAAGAGTTAGCTAACTTAAGTGCTTGAACTCTGCCCATAACCTCCTCATAAGAGGATGCTTGATTGAGCGACTTTTCTAGTTCCTCGAACCAGAAACACGCTGCTGTAGTGACAGGAACAATGCATGAAATTGGTTGTAGAAGGTAACCTTGCTGAACAAACATCTTTTTAAGCAAACCCTCTAATTTTTTGTCCATAGGATCTTTAAAAGCACAACTATCTTCTATAGGGATAGTGGTGCGTTTGTTTAGAGTAGAAACCGCCCCCTCGACCTTGGGGACTGTCTGCCATAAGTCCTTCCTGGGGTCGACCATAGGAAATAATTTCTTAAATATAGGGGGAGGGACAAAAGGTATGCCGGGCCTTTCCCATTCTTTATTTACAATGTCCGCCACCCGCTTGGGTATAGGAAAAGCTTCGGGGGGCACCGGGACCTCTAGGAACCTGTCCATTTTACATAATTTCTCTGGAATGACCAAATTGTCACAATCATCCAGAGTAGATAACACCTCCTTAAGCAGAGCGCGGAGATGTTCCAATTTAAATTTAAATGTAATAACATCAGGTTCAGCTTGTTGAGAAATTTTTCCTGAATCTGAAATTTCTCCCTCAGACAAAACCTCCCTAGCCCCTTCAGACTGGTGTAAGGGCATGTCAGAACCATTATCATCAGCGTCCTCATGCTCTTCAGTATCTAAAACAGAGCAGTCGCGCTTTCGCTGATAAGTGGGCATTTTGGCTAAAATGTTTTTAATAGAATTATCCATTACAGCCGTTAATTGTTGCATAGTAAGGAGGATTGGCGCACTAGATGTACTAGGGGCCTCCTGAGTGGGCAAGACTGGTGTAGACATAGAAGGGGATGATGCAGTACCATGCTTACTCCCCTCACTTAAGGAATCGTTTTGGGCAACATTATTATCAGTGGTATCATTGTCCCTACTTTGTTTGTCACATTTATCACATATATTTAAATGGATAGGAACCTTGGCTTCCGAACATACAGAACATCGTCTATCTGATAGTTCAGACATGTTAATAGGCATAAACTTGGTAACGAAGCACAAAAAACGTTTTAAAATAAAACCGTTACTGTCTCTTTAAATTTTAAATTTCACCACAGTGTCATAAAGCCTTAAAAGTATTGCACACCAAATTTGAAAGCTTTAACTCTTAAAATAACGGAACCGGAGCCGTTTTTACATTTAACCCCTATACAGTCCCTGGTATCTGCTTTGCTGAGACCCAACCAAGCCCAGAGGGGAATACGATACCAAATGACGCCTTCAATAAGCTTTTTCAGTGGATCTGAGCTCCTCACACATGCATCTGCATGCCTTGCTTCTCAAAAACAACTGCGCATTAGTGGCGCGAAAATGAGGCTCTGCCTATGACTAGAAAAGGCCCCCAGTGAAAAAGGTGTCCAATACAGTGCCTGTCCGTTTTTTTAACAATTTGCCAAGATTAAAATAACTCTCCTAAGTTATAAACCATTAAACATGCTTATATAGTAATCGTTTTGGCCCAGAAAAATGTCTACCAGTCTTTAAAGCCCTTGTGAAGCCCTTGTATTCTTATATTGAAAATTAAGAAAATGGCTTACCGGATCCCATAGGGAAAATGACAGCTTCCAGCATTACCAAGTCTTGTTAGAAATGTGTCATACCTCAAGCAGCCAAAGTCTGCTCACTGTTTCCCCCAACTGAAGTTAAATCCTCTCAACAGTCCTGTGTGGAAACAGCCATCGATTTTAGTAACGGTTGCTAAAATAATTTTCCTCTTACAAACAGAAATCTTCATCTCTTTTCTGTTTCAGAGCAAATAGTACATACCAGCACTATTTTAAAATAACAAACTCTTGATTGAAGAATAAAAACTACATTTAAACACCAAAAAACTCTGAGCCATCTCCGTGGAGATGTTGCCTGTGCAACGGCAAAGAGAATGACTGGGGAAGGCGGAGCCTAGGAGGGATCATGTGACCAGCTTTGCTGGGCTCTTTGCCATTTCCTGTTGGGGAAGAGAATATCCCACAATTAAGGATGACGCCGTGGACCGGACACACCTATGTTGGAGAAAATATCCTTTTGGAGAGACAATTCACCATAATTAATCTTCTGAGGGCACATCTAGCTTAAAGCCAAGTATAATGGAGCAGGGTAAAGAGCTCCATAAAGTAGACGAAACAGAGAAGTCTTGGAGGAGGGAGTGAAAAGTAGTAACAAAAGAAGCAGGCAGACATACTTAAAGGGTTAAGCAAAGAGGGGAGTTCAGGGAGTATTTGGAGATAAGTGAGGAAATATAGTTGATTTTAAAGTTGTTGAGAGTTTTATGGATTACGGTTAGTATTTTACACTGGATTCTAAAATATATGAGAAGTCGGGTATAGAGACTAGCTGATCGGGATAGCTGATGTAGATTTATGTGATGTAGGTGAATGAGTCTAGCTGGGACAATGATAGAAATTGCAATAGTTGATACAAGCCAAAAACAAAATGTATGCTTACCTAATAAATTATTTTATTTTATAATGATAATGGTCCACAGTCCTCCATAACATATGGTATATATTTCCCACCACTAGGAAGAGGTCAAGAACCTATATCAGAACTTAAAGGGATATAAAACCCAAAAATGAAGCCACCAATCAGCAATCGCTACCCAGGCGACTCTCCCACCTTCAGTACCTTAGTACCTTTCTGCCCCTTGCTAGTCTCAATGGTGAAAAATAAACTAGAAGTTTGGCTGAAATCTTTAGTAGCTTGGAGATAGAACTTTAAAGCGTTGACTACATCAAGATTATGTAATATCTGCTACCTAGAGTTAGCAGGATCTGAACACAATAAAGGAACAACCAGCATCTCTTGATTGGTATTTTCCTTAGGAAGAAAAACAGAATTTATGTTTACCTGATAAATTTCTTTCTCCTACGGTGTATCCGGTCCACGGCTTCATCCTTACTTGTGGGATATTCTCCTCCCCTACAGGAAGTGGCAAAGAGAGCACACAGCAGAGCTGTCTATACAGCTCCCCTCAGGCTCCGCCCCCCCAGTCATTCGACCAACGGTTAGGAGAAAAAGGAGAACCATAAGGTGCAGTGGTGACTGTAGTTTACAAAAAATAAATTTAAACCTGACCAAAATGCCAGGGCGGGCCGTGGACCGGATACACCGTAGGAGAAAGAAATTTATCAGGTAAACATAAATTCTGTTTTCTCCTACATTGGTGTATCCGGTCCACGGCTTCATCCTTACTTGTGGGAACCAATACAAAAGCTCTAGGACACGGATGAAGGGAGGGCACAAGTCAGGTAACCTAAACGGAAGGCACCACTGCTTGCAAAACCTTTCTCCCAAAAATAGCCTCCGAAGAAGCAAAAGTAATGAATTTGTAAAATTTGGCAAACGTATGCAGTGAAGACCAAGTCACTGCCTTACAAATCTGTTCAACAGAAGCCTCATTCTTGGAAGCCCATGTGGAAGCCACAGCTCTAGTAGAGTGAGCTGTAATTCGTTCAGGAGGCTGCCTTCCAGCAGACTCATAAGCCAACCGGATGATGCTTTTCAGCCAGAAAGACAGAGAGGTTGCAGTCGCCTTTTGACTTCTCTTCTTGCCAGAATAGACGACAAACAAGGACGATGTTTGTCTGAAGTCTTTAGTTGCTTTTAGATAAAACTTTAAAGCACGAACCCCATCAAGATGGTGTAACAGACGTTCCTTGTTAGAAACTGGATTAGGACACAGAGAAGGAACAACAATTTCCTGGTTGATATTCTTATTGGAAACCACTTTTGGAAGAAAACCAGGTTTGGTACGTAAAACGACCTTATCTGTATGAAACACCAGATAGTGTGAATTACACTGCAAAGCAGACAATTCAGAAACTCTTCTAGCAGAAGAAAAAGCTACAAAAAACAAAACTTTCCAAGATAGTAACTTAATATCTATGGAATGTAGAGGTTCAAACAGAACCCCTTGAAGAACTGAAAGAACTAAATTTAGACTCCATGGAGGAGCCACAGGTCTGTAGACAGGCTTGATTCTGACTAAAGCCTGTACAAACCCTGAATATCTGGCATGGCTGCCAGACGCTTGTGTAACCAAACAGACAGAGCAGATATCTGTCCTTTAAAAGAACTAGTTGACAGACCTTTCTCCAATCCTTCTTGGAGAAAAGATAGTATCCTTGGAATCCTAATCTTACTCCATGAGTAACCCTTGGATTCGCACTAGCAAAGATATTTCCGCCATATCTTATGGTAAATTTTCCTGGTGACAGGCTTTCTAGCCTGGATCAGAGTATCTATAACTGATTCTGAAAACCCACGTTTAGCTAGAATCAAGCGTTCAATCTCCAAGCAGTCAGTTGGAGAGAAACTAGGTTTGGATGTTCGAATAGACCTTGAATTAGAAGGTCCTGCCTCAAAGGCAGCTTCCATGGTGGAACCGATGACATATTCACCAGGTCTGCATACCAAGTCCTGCATGGCCACGCAGGAGCTATAGAATTACCGAAGCCGTCTCCTGCTTGATCCTGGCTACTAGCCGGGGGAGAAGGGGAAACGGTGGAAAGACATAAGCTAGATTGAACGACCAAGGCGCTACTAAGGTATCTACCAATGTCGCCTTGGGATCCCTGGACCTGGACCCGTAACGTGTAACTTTGGATTTCTGACGTGACGTCATCAGATCCAGATCTGTAATGCCCCATAGCTGAGTCAGCTGAGCAAAAAAACCTCCGGGTGGAGTTCCCACTCCCCTGGATGGAAAGTCTGAAGACTCAGATAATCCGCCTCCCAGTTGTCTACTCCTGGGATGTGAATTGCTGATAGATGGCAGGAGTGATCCTCTGCCCATTTGATGATCTTGGATACCTCCCTCATCGCCAGGGAACTCTTTGTTCCACCCTGATGATTGATGTATGCAACAGTCGTCAAGTTGTCCGACTGAAATCTGATGAATTTGGCCTCCGCTAGTTGAGGCCATGCCTGAAGCGCATTGAATATCGCTCTCAATTCCAAAATGTTTATCGGGAGAAGAAATTCTTCCCGAGACCATAGACCCTGAACCTTCAGGGACTTCCAGACCGCGCCCCAGCCTAAGAGGCTGGCGTCGGTCGTGACAATGATCCACTCCGGTCTTTGGAAACTCATTCCCTGAGACAGGTGATCCTGAGACAACCACCAGAGGAGTGAGTCTCTGGTTTGCTGGTCCATCTGAATCTGGGGAGAAATATCTGCATAATCCCCATTTCATTGTTTGAGCATGCACAGTTGCAATGGTCTTAAATGAATTAGAGCAAAAGGAACCACGTCCATTGCCGCAACCATTAGTCCTGTTACCTCCATGCACTGAGCTATGGAGAGTTGAGGAATGGATTGAAGAACTTGACAAGTGTTCAAAAGTTTTAATTTCCTGACCTATGTCAGAAAGATTTTCATTTCTACGGAGTCTATTATTGTTCCCAGGAAGGGAACCCTTGTGAACGGGGACAGAGAACTTTTTTCTATGTTCACCTTCCACCCGTGAGACCTTAGAAAGGCTAGAACAATGTCCGTATGAGCCCTTGCTTTGTGAAAAGACGACGCCTGTATTAAATGTCGTCTAGTTAAGGTGCTACTGCAATGCCCCTTGGCCTTAGCACCGCTAGAAGGGACCCTAGCACCTTTGTGAAAATTCTCGGAGCAGTGGCCAATCCGAAGGGAAGAGACACGAACTGGTAATCCGAATGGTCTCCATGTGGAATGATGGAACTCTGAGTAATTGGTTTAGGATCTTTAAATCCAGAATTGGCCTGAAAGTTCCTTCCTTTTTGGGAACTACAAACAGGTTTGAGTAAAATCCCAGTCCTTGTTCTGCTGTTGGAACTGGGTTTATCACTCCCATTTTTAAAAGGTACTCAACGCAATGTAAGAATGCCTGTCTCTCTATCTGGTCTAAAGATAAGCGAGACAAGTGGAACCTTCCCCTTGGAGGAAGGTCCTTGAATTCTAGAAGATACCCCTGAGAGACAATTTCTAGTGCCCAGGGGTCCGGAATATCTCTTGCCCAGGCCTGAGCAAAGAGAGAAAATCTGCCCCCTACTAGATCCGGTCCCGGATCGGGGGCTACCCCTTCATGCTGTCTTGGTAGCAGCAGCAGGTTTTTTGGCCTGTTTACCCTTGTTCCAGCCTTGCAATGGTTTCCATGCTGGTTTGGGCTGGGGTGCATTACCCTCTTGCCTAGTGCCTGTAGAGGTAGAAGCCGGTCCGTTCCTGAAACTGCGAAAGGAACGAAAATTAGACTTATTTTTAACTTTGAAAGGTCTATCCGTGGAAGGGCATGGCCCTTTCCCCCAGTGATATCTGAAATAATTTCTTTCAACTCTGGCCCGAATAGGGTCTTACCCTTGAAAGGAATATTAAACAATTTTGTTTTGGACGACACATCCGCCGACCACGATTTTAGTCAAAGTGCTCTACGCGCCACTATTGCGAAACCAGAATTTTTCGCCGCTAATTTAGTTAACTGAAAAGCGGCATCTGTAATGAAAGAAATGAATTCTATCCATGACTTCATCCTAAGAAGTCTCCTTCTGGAGCGAGTTTTCTAATTCCTCAAACCAAAAAGCAGCTGCAGTGGTTACAGGAATAATGCAAGAAATTGGTTGAAGAAGAAAACCTTGTTGAACAAAAATTTTCTTAAATAAACCTTTACTTTGAAAACTGCCCCCTCTACCTTAGGGACCGTCTGCCACGCGTCCCTTCTGGGGTCAACAATGGGGAACATTTTCTTAAATATAGGAGGGGGAACAAAAGGTACACCTGGTTTCTCCCACTCCTTATTCACTATATCCGCCACCCTCTTAGGTATCGGAAACGCATCAGTGTGTACTGGGACCTCTAAGAATTTATCCATTTTACACAATTTTTCTGGGACCACCAAAGGGTCACAATCATCAAGAGTAGCCAGGACCTCCTTAAGTAGAGCGCGGAGGTGTTCTAGCTTAAATTTAAATGCTATGGTATTAGGCTCTGCCTGCTGAGAAACTTTTCCTGTGTCAGAAATTTCTCCCTCAGACAGGCCCTCCCTCACCGCCAAGTCAGATTGATGTGAGGGCACTACAGATAAATTATCCTCTGCGTCTACTTGCTCATTTTCTGTATTTAAAACTAAGCAATCACGCTTCCTAGGAAAGCTGGCAGTTTGGATAAAAATGCTGCGATAGAATTATCCATTACTGCTGCTAACTGTTGCATAGTAATCGCAATTGGTGCGCTAGATGTACTGGGCATCACCTGCGCGGGCATAGCTGGTGTTGACACAGAAGGAGAGGAAAGCAAGCTATTTTCACTACCTTCAGCTAAAGAATCATCTTGGGCTATATTTTTAAGTGTGATTGTACTGTCCTTAAGCTGTTTGGACGCTATGGCACACTTCACACATAAATTTAATGGGGGAACCACCTTGGCCTTTGGACATACAGAACATAGGCTATCTGAAGACTCAGACATGTTTAACAGACTTAAACAGAACTACAATGCAATAAAAATTATTTTTGACAAAAACGTTACTGTCTCTTTAAATAATAAAAAGCACACTTTTTTACTGAAATATTAAAAACCCATGAAATAAACATCCGATTTTAATGAAATTTTCACCACAGAGTCTTAATGCTTTGAAAAGATTGCACACAAATTTTCAGATCAATTAACCCCTTAATGCACACTTTTTTACTGAAACATCAAAAAAAAACATGAAATAAACATCCGATTTTAATGAAATTTTCACCACAGAGTCTTAATGCTTTGAAAAGATTGCACACAAATTTTCAGATCAATTAACCCCTTAATGCCCAAACCGGAGTTAATAACAGTTATTAACCAGTTAACACACTACAGTACTAGCCACAGCTTCTCACTGTAGCCTTTACCTTCATTAGGGATTATTTTAGCAGGAAATAAGCCTCCCTGGAGTCTTTTATGATGCCTCTTGACTCCCCACATGAAGCTGCATGGATTGCCTAGGCAAAAACAACTGCACAATTTAGGCCTAAAAATTAGGCCTCCTCCCTCTTCATTCTAGAGTGGAGGGGCCTTTCTGACTAGATTTAGGTGTCCAAAAAAGTGCCAGGCCGAAATTAAACCCCAAAAGTGTTTTAAAGTCTGAAAAAACACCTTATTTATAGTGAAAAACATGCTAAAAAGCAATGATTTTAAAGCCCACAATAGTGTCAACCAGTATAGAGCCCTAAATATAAGCCATCATTTTATACAGAGTCTATTAGAAAAAAATGGCTTACCAATCCCAGAGGGAATTTCTGACAGACTTCTATCATTTCATGGTCTTGTTAGAAAAATGCCTGATCATACCTGAAGCAGTTAAGCCTGCAAACTGTTCCCCCCAACTGATGTTCTCTGGTTAACAGTCCTGCGTGGGAACAGCAATGGATTTTAGTTACTGGTGCTAAAATCATATTCCTCTTAGCAGAAATCTTCATCACTTTCTGCTGTAGAGTAAATAGTACAAACCGGCACTATTGTAAAATAACAAACTCTTGATTGAAGAAATAAAAAACTACAACTAACACCACATACTCTTTACCACCCCCGTGGAGATGCTACTTGTTCAGAGCGGCATAGAGAATGACTGGGGGGGGCGGAGCCTGAGGGGAGCTGTATAGACAGCTCTGCTGTGTGCTCTCTTTGCCACTTCCTGTAGGGGAGGAGAATATCCCACAATTAAGGATGAAGCCGTGGACCGGATACACCAATGTAGGAGAAATCATATTTAGTACAAAGTTTAGCCTTCACCTTGTCAATAATTAGAAATAGACAATCACAATCAGAAACTCTCTTTTCTGAAGAGATTGCTAATAGTAAGAGTACTTTCCAAGATAATAGTTGATATCAATGGAATACAATGGTCCAAAAGAATAACCTTGTAATACAGAGAAAAAGTAAATTCAGATTCCAGGGTGGGGAAATAGGGTACACAACTAGCCTAATTCTAACACCTAGACAAAGGTCTAAACCTCAGGAAGTTTAACCAACTTCCTATGAAAAAGAGAGCTAATTAAGAAATTCAACCTTTCAGAAATGAGCGGACAAACCCTTGTCAAGGCCATTCTGAGAAAAATTAAGGATTCTAGGAATCCTAAAGGAATATAAAGAAAACCCTCTAGAAGAACACCACTCAAACTATTTCTTTCAAATCTTGTGATAAATCTCTTGTGTTACAGGCTTTCTGGCCTGCATCAAAGTTTCAATGATTGAATCTAAGAAATCTCTATGTTCCAAAACTAGGCATTCAAACTCCACGCCATTAAATTTGAGATCTTGATAGAAAAGAGAACCTTGAGGCAACAGGTCTTATCTCAGAGGAAGAAGCCATGGAAAGCAAGAGAACATCTGCACTATATTTGCATACCAAGTCCAGCGGGGCCAGGCTGGAGCAATTAATATTATTGATGTTAACTCATGTTTGATCCAAATAATGACTCTTGGAAGAAAACAAACCATGGAAACAGGTATGCTATATGAAAGTCCCATAGACATATCAAGGCGACTAATATCTGAGCCTTTGGATCTTTTGATCTTGCACAATAGCTTGGAAGGGTGAGATTTAAGTGAGGCCATCTGATCTTTGTCCTGTAAGCCCATTTTTATCACTTAGCGATTGAAAATGTCCTAATTGAGAGGCAACTCTCTTGAATGGACTGATTGACTGTTGAGATGATCAACCTCCCAGTTGCTCACACCTGGTATGTGAATTGCCAATAGCGAGCAATGATTCTTCTCTGCCTACGACAGAGTATTAGACACTTCCTGCAAGGCAATAGACTGCGGTTAGCCCCTTGATGATTTATGTAGGTCCCTGCTGAGATGTTGTTTGACTGTAAAAGGATAAACTATTCCTCCTTCAATAGGGGCCAGGGCTGAATAGCCCGGAGATTGCTCGAAGATCCAGAATGTTGGATGGAAACCTTGTTTCTAGAGGATACCAAACTCACTGCACTCTTCAAGAAAACCAGACCGCCTCCCAGCCTGAGTTATTGGGGTCCGTCGGCACAATATACCAAGACTGATGAAGGAAGGAAGACAGACTTTGTGTCCTCAAGAAAAAGATTGACTGACAGAGAAATCCAAAGCAATCTATGTGCCAAATGTAGATAATTATTTGACCACTGGGGTAGCATAGCCATTAAAGAGGTGTCAAGTGAAAAGGGGGCAAAATAAACTGCATCTGAAGCAGCTACCATAAGACCCACCGCCACCAAGCACTGAGCTACCAATGTAATGTAGCTCATTGTAAGAATATTTATATTGTAAAGTTCTGTCAGGAAACTAGAAGTATTGAGTCTTTTAAGACTCCTGTAAATTCTACCCTTAAAGAAAAAGCTTTTAGGTACATTGATATTTAAACCATGGTCTAAAAAAAAGACAGAAGCTTGTGAGTATGAGTAATAGCTATTCACAGGAAATAAGCTTGCACTAGTATGTCATCCAGATAAGGAACTGAAATGTCCTGATTCTAATAATTGGCAAGATTGTATTCAAATCAAAAGGGAAGGAGAACAGCAAACCTGTTTGTGGGGCACGGAGTAAGATTTGCCAAATCTTGTCAATCCAAATAGTCATACATCCAAAGCACTCCAGCCACCAGAAGAAATCTTTGTTTAAAAGACCTTTATTTTCATTAGTTGTGTCCAAAAGTTTACAGGAACAACGTTTCGAACCTACACTAATGGACCCAACTAATGAAAATAAAGGTCTTTTAAACAAAGATTTCTTCTGGTGGCTGGAGTGCTTTGGATGTATGACTATTAAGATTGTATCCAACACAGAGAGGGCGATTTATCAAGCTGAGGCGGACAGGGGCGCACATACGCACCCATGTCCTTTGCAGTTCGCCTCTGGAATTTTGTGTTTGCATGCAATCCCGCCTCCTGCCAGTGCACAGTCAATCACAAGCGGGCAGGAGCTGTCAATCTCCTCAGTCGGACTAGACCGCGGAGATTGAATTTCGCCAATTTAGAGGTGGCGAAAAATTAGGGAAGCAGCAGTCTGATGACCGCTGCTTGTTTAATACGGAGTGCAGGTTCTCTTGTGAGAATCTGCAGCCATAGTGGGTCGAAAGGCAAACTAGCAGAGTTTTGCAGATATATAAACCTCAGGAACTGAAAGTAATCACTGTGTACAGGGATGTGCAGATAAGAATCATTGAGGTCTATAATAGCCATAAACTAAAACGTGAGAGATGATCCCATTATACAAGTGGGAATCCTGACCAGTATGTTTAGAGATGTTAAATCCAGCGCAGGACTGTAAATCCCTGGGGGCAATGAACAGATTGGGGGTAAAAACTCTTGACCATGAAGTTACACAGGTACTAGAATGAATTATTCCCTTATCCTCCAAATCGTTTTATAAATGTGGCCGGCAACATTTAGATAGGACCGCTGGTCAGTCAGGGGGACTCTGCTCCAAAGAGAACAAAACTCTTTAGAAATAGATTGTTATATGTAATATTTAGTGCTGGCCCATGTTTATGAATAGTTGCAGTTATGTTCTTATGTACAATATTTACATATAACAATATATTCAAGCACATATCTCCGAAATTCCAACTAGGCCTATGCCCAGGGCAGCACCAAATATTACATATATCAATAAATTGTAAAATATAATAAAACAAAAAAAAATTTAATTAAACAAAACATATTTCATTTTACTTTTTTAATGAATCCAATGTTATAGTATAAGGTTGGGTTACCATAGCAACAAACTTGTTATGGCGCGATGTTTGATAAATCTAACATCAGACGGAATCATTAACACAATGTTAACTTACACCTAGGCGAAAAGAGCGACTGCACAAAATATTTCAATGGAAACCTGGTATTAAAATGGATACGTAAACTACTTTTTGCTGTCAGATGCTTTGGTAGCTTATGGCTCAATTTTTACCGACTCAATGTAGGTGAGTAGATGGCCTCTGACCACTGAAGCAGAAATTTCTCCAGAAAATCTGAGGGGATCTCCATTACATTTACCCCTCCCCTTTGTGCTTCTATCTTTCTGGGGTAAGTTGCGCTCAACTTGTGCTCTGCTCCAAATAAATATTTCCTATTTTTTTTTTACAAATAAAGAAATAGGTTTTGAATTCATTCATTATAGATACTTTCTTCAACCATCATCTAATCAATCTCTATCTTGTTTTGTGTAGGAAAACTCTGAACACATTCATAAGATCATTACTGCTTAGGGACTCAATCACAACACTTGAGGCCTGTGTTCCCCAATTTGTCTTAAAAAACAGCTCTATTTCATGTGGTTTCTGTGTATTCTGTAGTCTAACTTTGCCTGTTTCTGTAGTTTAAACTTGAATTTACCTGCTAGTTTAATTAGCTTTATGCCAGATCAAATTGATATATTTTCTGAGCTGTTTTAATATTCTGACTTCAGTCAGTGATCACTTTTCAGCAAGCAAATTACAGTTTAATAACCCATGCTGCTGTATTTATTTCAAGTATCTCTCTGAATTTGAGAAACACAATCTAACTTTCAACAATTCACCAATTACTGTCTACCCCAGTAATGATCTGTGTAAAAGCTGTGCAGTTATTATTTCTCCTTTGAATCACATCTTCTTTACAGCACTACTATGTGTCTCAGTTCCCATGACTCCCATTCAAAGGATTTATGCCTCAGTATTCTTTCAACTTCCAACTTGACAACAACTATAACCCTTAAGGGGCCACAATAGTTGACAAATTACATGCTGTAATTTTTTAGAGCGTGCAATTTTAAGACTATCAACCCTACGCTCTTTGTGGAAGTTAAACACAGAGTAAAAGTGCTGCTCATGATCCCTGGAGCACTGCTGGTCCTGAGTAATACTCCGCAGGTCTACTGTGTTTAACCCCTTTGGGGGGTGAAATAGACAGTGTAGGGTCTATAGTCTTAAAATTTAATTTTTTTTAGGGACTGTACAAATGATTGTTTTTCTATACCTTAGAGAATACTGATAATTATAATCTAAATGAATTGTTTATATTAAGTTTATATTCATGGTTTAAACATAAAGTTAAGATAATCTACAGAGAACATAAACATTTGAGAACAAATTTTAGATGAATCGAAGATAAACTAAATAAATTGTCCACCTGGAGTAATAATGTTATGTAATAGCAACAAATTAGCAGGAACCTGATGCCTCAACGGACAGGGACACAAAACTCCTATTACCTGAGTCTCATGTTCAATTTTACCTAATTTTTTTTTTACTTTTACTGTAAACAAGCATCTATCAGAATTTATACTTCCAAAAATAAAAAAATGATAAAAGTGTAATATTGTCCCTTTAATGAAGTTCCAGTTTTGCCATCTGGAAGTTTCCTCTAGTCTCCTAGGTTATTATGGGTTAATAAGGCCTCGAGCTGGGAACCATAAACCACTGATCTAAATTGGCCTTGGATTTCAAGGATGTGTGAACAAATATTCCTGACCTGCATACAAAGTATGTGAAAATACCCAAACTGTGATTAGATTAAAGTTTTAGCACTCTGTTTCTCACTGGTGATTAGTAATACTAATATATCAGCTTCTGACTATCTGACTCAATACAGCATAACTATTATGCATTTGTATGACTTCAGGAGTGGTGCAGATTTAATGTACATTCTTTCAGACATTAAAGTTAAAGGGACACTGAACCCAATTTTTTTCTTTCATGATTCAGATAGAGCATGCAATTTTAAGCAACTTTCTAATTTACTTCAATTATCAATTTTTCTTCATTCTCTTGCTATCTTTATTTGAAAAAGAAAGTCCAGGACCCTGGACAGCACTTGTTTATTGGTGGATGAATGTATCCACCAATCAGCAAGAACAACCCAGGTTGTTCAAAAAAATGGGCCGGCATCTAAACTTACATTTTTGCTTTTCAAATAAAGATACCAAGAGAATTAAGAACATTTGCTAATAGGCGTAATTAGAAAGTTGCTTAAAATTGCATGCTCTATCTGAATCACAAAAGAAAAAAATTGGGTTCAGTGTCCTTTTAAATGACTTGAGGTGTCTGATCTCCTGTTGCACAAGATGAATGTATTCTCTATGTACTGTTCCTGATCTGGAAATAAAGACAGGCTTACCCAGTCAGTTACTGTGTGTACCTACTAGTAGCTGCCTAAGTAAAACACTATAACTGGAAATAAGAAATATTTGTAGATGTAAATTCCATATGAAATTCAAAAATCATTTGTCTAATCTGTACTCTCCTCTAGCAAAATGAATTAACTGTTCCAAAAGCACCTCAGTGCTGGTTTATTACCTGTTAATTTAAGATAGTAAACAATTTTACAAATTTCTTCTCAGCAAAATTCACTATGAGTTCTCTCTAAATAGATGAGTGGACTTTAGTGAATCAGCTGCACAGCTGGAGTGAATAGTAACCACTGTTTTGTTACCTATTTTTGTGTTAATCACCCTTATGTTGTATTCTGTTTAATAAACACCAACAACAGGCCTAGTAGTTTCAGCCACATTAAAAGGCCATAAACACCTTTTGAAGTTAGTGTACAAATAGTGCTTGCCTTCTACTCCGTATAGATGCTAAAATACAAATTCTGTAAAGTGTCCTTTAAAATGATGCAAATTGTCTAAACCAGCTAGATGACTGCTTAAAGGGATAGTCTACTTCATTTTTTTATTGTTTAAAAATATAGATAATGCCTTTTTTTCCCATTCCCCAGTGTTGCACAACCAACAATGTTCTAAACCTCTGTCTGTTTCTAGGCCTCTGCAGGCTGCCTCTTATCTCAGTGCATTTTATTAGCTTCCTCTGCTTTGCACAACCAACAACATTCTATACCTCTGCCTGTTTCTAAGCCCCTGCAGGCTGCCTCTTATCTCAGTGCAATTTATTAGCTTCCTTGGCTTTTCACAACCAACAACATTCTATACCTCTGCCTGTTTCTAAGTCCCTGCAGGCTGCCGCTTATCTCAGTGCAATTTATTAGCTTTTTGCAGCCAGACAGTGCTGGTTGATGTGAGCCATATAGCTAAAATTGTGCTCACTACTCCTATAGAGTTATTCATGAACCCGCGCTAATTGGCTAAATTGCAAGTTTGTAAAAAGCAAGGAGATAAGGGGGCAGTCTGCAGAGGCTTAGATACAAGGTAAAAAGTATAATAATATAACCATGTTTGTTATGCAAAACTGGAGAATAAAGGGATTATCTATATTTTTAAACAATAAACATTTTTAAGTAGACTGTCCCTTTTAAAGCAAAGGACAAATTTACAGCTAGACAAATTGGTCGCAATAAAAAGGGGCACAAGACTCAAAATGCTCCATGTTCTATTTTAAAGAGAATGTTTCAAAATGTATTACAGTGAAATAAAAATAATCAATGTTCTAAACTAAATCACCATGTCAAAACTATACCACCACTCTAAAAAGTGTACTCACATTCTTCACAGATCTGCAAGAAGTACACAAGTATATAATCCATTCTAGGATACCAAAAAGAAAAAACTGATTATTGTAGCAATAGGAAATGATTAAAACAAATGTAGGTCACTAGGGGTGCAGGAAAACAGGGTTTAGCTGTGTTACAAAATTACAGTATGTAATTGCCTAGTCAGCAGTGTAATCACTGCTACTTGCGGTGTCTGTCCCAAGGCAATTCTAACATCATACAGAGTGTAGTTTTTGGCATCTTTCCAGTAGCTTTGCGGCCTTGCCCGAACACTCCTTTCTTTGTGATGTCATCAAGGTTTTTCCAGTCTGGTTGCACAATTCAACGTAACCACAGTATTGTCAGGGTAAGTCTTGTTGTATTCTAGGAGGTTTAAGAGGTCAATCGCATTTCATTTGCCAAGGATACTGTCTATCATCTGATGACAGGAAAATTATTGGCTTAAAGTTTTCTCAGTCTCGTAATACATTATTTGAAAATATTTATGTAAACAAATTCTTAGTAGTCTTGTTCCTGCTGAACAGCAGCAAAGGGGGCCTCTTTAAATGATTCTGATTTTTAAATGGTCTGTCTCCTCTTCAGTGTTATGTAGAATGAATGTAATCCAGCACCAGCTACAAACCCAGGGTAGAGGGTACTCCTTTGGAGTGACTGCCACACTCACCAACAATAGAGTATAAAAAAGAACAAGGGTAACTCCTCTTGATTAGAATCCCAAATTTTTATTTGAACAGGATCAGACACAGAAAACCACAACGTTTCGGGGTCAGTACCCCTTAGTCATGTGATAACAAACACACACACCACACCTGTTTAAATAGGCTGGGCCAGGTAATTGCTTCATCATATTAACTCTTTCAATACTTTATAATGACATTGGCCCATTGATATCACTACTATATTGACCTCTACTGGTCAAGGGTGGCATGACGTGCAAATTAAAAACAAAAGTTAAAATGTAAGGAGGCCTCAAGAGAATATTTCCATACTTACATCATCCAATCAGGATGATATTACATACAGACATAGAGAAAATTCAATCATGTTCTAAAATACATATTTGCATTATAGTTCACTCTGCAAATGCTGGAAAACAATTCACAACAAACATCAACATCTTTCTAACTATACTTTAAATTCATAGTTAGACGACTATAGGAGCCCCCCTTTTTTTTAGTAGCTCTTCTCTAAGTTAAAAAAAGTATATATATATGGGGGGGGACAGAGAGTGATAACTCATTGTACCCCAAAAAAGTACATATATATACCCATAAATATACATATATATATATATATATATATATATATATATATATATATATATATATATATATATATATATATACACATATGTATATATATATATAGAGAGAGAGAGCAAGCAAGGTATCAATAGAAAATAGACCAGTCAATTTCTCGGTTCATCCCCTTCGGTTCCAAGGTATCCAACTTAAAAATCCAATAGGATTCACGTTGTTTCAGTAACAGAGTCCTGTTACCGCCCCGCCTAGGGGTCTTAACATGATCGATAACCTGGAAGCGAAGTTGGCTCACATGATGCCCTGCTTGCAAAAAATGATATGCTACTGGGGCAGTCAATACCTTGCACCTAATATTGCTTTTATGTTCCGTGATGCGGTCCCCTACCCGTCTGGTGGACTCGCCCACATAGACACGCCCACATGGACACTTTATCAGGTAGATTATAAAGTTGGTATTACAGGTGTAATAATCCTTAAATTTGAATTTATACCCAGTTTGAGGATGTACAAAGTGTGGGCTTCTAATGATGGAACCACAGTTTACACAACCCAAACAGGGAAAACAGCCCAAATTCTTTTTTGTAATGTATCCCTGCTGAGGTGATCTGCCAGGGCCCACATCAGCCTTAACAAGTGAATCCTTCAGACTCTTATTACGTTTATATGCTGGCATTGGGTAATGGCAGAAATCCTCAACATTAGGTATACAGTTTTGTAGAATAGCCCAATGTTTATGAATAATTCGACTGATTTGCTGACTTTGTCTGCAATAGCTAGAGACAAAAACCAACCTCTTTTCCTTATCATAAGAGGATTTGGTTTTAAATAGCGTGTCTCTATCAATAGCAGCCACTGTCTGTATGGTATCTTGTACCAGTTTCGCTGGATAGCCTCTTTGAATAAATTTTTCCCCCTTCTCAGACAGTCTAGTCATAGATTTATCAGGATCATCCACAATCCTTTTAACCCGAAGCATTTGGCTTCGTGGGAGAGATTTTACAAGGGGTAGTGGATGAGCACTATCATAGTGAAGAAGGCTATTTCTATCAGTTGCCTTTCTGAACAGGTCAGTTTTAAAACCCATATCATGTTTGATCACAGTGACATCTAGAAAATCAATACTGAACTCACTCCACACAAGCTTAAACTGTATATTATTGGTAGAGTGATTTAAGTCAGCTACAAAGGATTCCAGGGCCCCACCGTCGCCCAGCCAAACCCCAAAAATATCATCGATGTAGCGCCACCAAGTGGCGCCACACCGACGATATTCCGGGTGTTCAAAAACAAATCTCTCCTCAAAGAGGTTCATAAAAATGTTGGCATAATTAGGGGCGACAATGGAGCCCATGGCGGTTCCCTGTTGTTGCATGTAAAACTGATCCTCAAATAGGAAGTAATTGTTGTACAAGATAATTTCCAGCAATTGCAGAATGAAGGAAATCTCAAGGATAGAGTATAAACCACTTGAGTGTAAAGCACTACTTACAGCCCCGATACCACCAGCATGTGATATAGATGTGTAAAGGCTGGTGACGTCGAGGCTGAAGAGTATTACCTTGTCTGTGGGCAATATCAGATTATGAATTTTAGTCAAAAAATCATTAGTATCCTTTATGAAAGTGCATGACTGCTCCACCATTGGTCTCAAAATTTTATCCAAGTAGATGGCTATATTAGAGAAAATTGAATTGGTACCTGCCACAATGGGGCGACCAGGTGGAGAAGTCATGGACTTATGGATCTTGGGGAGGACATACATCACCAGAGTGACAGGATCCTTCACCTGCAAGAATTGACTAGTTTTCTTATCAATGATATTCAACTTCAGTGCAGCATCAATCGTAACCTGTATCTCTTGTTTTAGTTTAAAAACTGGATTGTATGAGATAGCGCTGTATACAGATTGATCACTGAGCTGACGATAAATTTCCTGCTTATATTCAGACTTATTAAGAACAACAGTAGCACCACCCTTATCAGCTGGCTTCAAAATTATACTGCTGTTCTTCCTAAGGCTGCCCAAAGCTTGATAATCTGTTTTAGAAAAATTGCCCCTTAGTACATGTCCCTTTAATTTCTGTTTATGCATATGTTGCTGCAATTTGTTAAGATCTGATAAAACCAATTGCTCAAACGTTTCTATGCCATTGTGTGTGTGTTGTGGATAAAACACACTTTTATTTCTCAAGCCTAAATCACCTATTTTCAGTGAGTGGTTAAAGACAGGATTAACAATCTTTTGAACTGCTACTGGAGTTACAATACTATTGTTGCCATTAGATATAAAAGTAACATTCGGTTCATCTTCCCCCAGTCCAGAATATACCCCCTGGGGTTTAGTGTGCCAATACTTTAGCCTGATATTTCTGAAAAAACGAAAAATGTCCTTATAGGTCTCAAAAACATTACAGTCTCACTGGAAGGACAAAAAGATAACCCCCTTTGTAGTACTGCTGCTTCATTAGTGTCCAAGTTGTAATCTGAACAATTAATCCCTATGTCTTGCGGGACCTCGTAGCTCTTACCACTTGAGACTTTGTCCCCTGCTTCATCTTGTTTGTTTGAGCACCGCCTGTGCTTACGGCCCCCACGCTTCCTGGAATACCTTCGCTGTCACTCATGGTAAAATCGACGAGTCTGAGCCACTGTTGCTCATTCCTCCCGGTTGATTCTGTTGCCGTCTGCGTGAACCGGAAGTGATGCGGCGCGTCTTACCCTGAGGGTCATAGATCCACCGGTATACTCGATTGGATGAGTAGTCCTGCTCATCACCCTGGAATTTCAGCCGCTTCCGTTCTTCAATACCTTTCCTCATCTCAGCGAGCAGATTCCGACTATCAGACATCAACTTGTCAAAGCTGTCAGCTGAAGTTGTCTGCCTCAGTTCATCCTCCAGTTTCGTGATGTTGCCCTTGATTTCCTCAATCTCCAATTGTAAGTACTCCATAATATCAAAAGAGCACTTGTTAAGTATGAGTTCAAATTTGCGGCAGTATTCAGAGTTGTCCGCATCACGAGAACATAAAAGCAATATTAGGTGCAAGGTATTGACTGCCCCAGTAGCATATCATTTTTTGCAAGCAGGGCATCATGTGAGCCAACTTCGCTTCCAGGTTATCGATCATGTTAAGACCCCTAGGCGGGGCGGTAACAGGACTCTGTTACTGAAATAACGTGAATCCTATTGGATTTTTAAGTTGGATACCTTGGAACCGAAGGGGATGAACCGAGAAATTGACTGGTCTATTTTCTATTGATACCTTGCTTGCTCTCTCTCTATATATATACATATGTGTATATATATATATATATATATATATATATATATATATATATGTGTGTATTTATGGGTATATATATGTACTTTTTTGGGGTACAATGAGTTATCACTCTCTGTCCCCCCCCCGCCATATATATATACTTTTTTTAACTTAGAGAAGAGCTACTAAAAAATGGGGGGCTCCTATAGTAGTCTAACTATGAATTTAAAGTATAGTTTGAAAGATGTTGATGTTTGTTGTGAATTGTTTTCCAGCATTTGCAGAGTGAACTATAATGCAAATATGTATTTTAGAACATGATTGAATTTTCTCTATGTCTGTATGTAATATCATCCTGATTGGATGATGTACGTATGGAAATATTCTCTTGAGGCCTCCTTACATTTTAACTTTTGTTTTTAATTTGCACGTCATGCCACCCTTGACCAGTAGAGGTCAATATAGTAGTGATATCAATGGGCCAATGTCATTATAAAGTATTGAAATAATTAATATGATGAAGCAATTACCTGGCCCAGCCTATTTAAACCGGTGTGGTGTGTGTGTTTGTTATCACATGACTAAGGGGTACTGACCCCGAAACGTTGTGGTTTTCTGTGTCTGATCCTGTTCAAATAAACATTTGGGATTCTAATCAAGAGGAGTTACCCTTGTTCTTTTTTATCCTCTTCAGTGTTAAGCAGCTACTAAAAGAGGTGGCATTTTAACTGCTGCCAGCTATCAACAACCTTGTTTAATAAGAAATCCCACTTACATGGAGTACCTTTTTGAAGTTTTAATGTGTGAGCTTTTGTGTTATCCCCAATGGTTGCCTAAGCAAAAACATTATTTTATAGCACAGCTGTACCTTATTTGTCAACACCCGTAGCAGGTCAAAAAATGTTTGTTTTTGTTTATATTGCAACAACAATCAACTATTTTGGAGTATCCTGGAGTAGGTATATTTCGATGCCAAAGTGCCCAGTTTTAAAAATTCGATTAAATACAGGGGCACTTTAATTCATAAAAATTTACATTTCACTCGTGCTGTGAAAAAAAAAAAAAACTTACCTTTTAATCTTGACAGCAGCTCCAGCTTCCTCCACCCGTTGCAAAGCCTCTTCCTGGGTCTAAAATGATGAATCCAGCTTCCTCCAATCACAGCATTGAATCAGACACTAATTCCCCCGGGGGGGGGAAGCCGTGATTGGAGGATGACCCATTCATCATTTCTGACATCAGAAATGGCTTGCGATGACCGGAGGAAGCTGGAGCTGCTGTCAAGTTTAAAAGGTAAGTATTTCTTCACAACGAGTGAAATGTAAATTTTGATGAATTAAAGTGCTCCTGTTTTTAATTGAATTTTTAAAAACCGGGCACTTTAGCATCAAAATTTACATTCACTTTAAGCTTTGGAGTATGTGAGTACATTCCTATGAGGAAAATAAAATTTATATAAAGTTTTGCACTATATATTTCTCCCTGCGATGTTCCGGTATTCCTTGACTGAAAGGACTACCAAATGACAAGAAGATAAATCTCTCTATTGTATTTGATATCACATTTTGCACTACATATACTGGTGGTGGTGGTGGTATATTTTTTGTCATGGTGACATAGTTTACAACACTGTTTTTTTTTTTGTTTGTTGTTTTTTTTTTGCTATTGTACTATTATTATTTTTTGTGTATAATATATTTAAATTAATTAAACGTTATATTTTTTTATCAATGTTTATGAATGTATTACAGTAGTTTTTTTTTTTAAGTGAGCAGTAGAGTTCCAGAGCTCAGTTATATACAATCATCCACTTCCTCTTAGTTTCACTTACAATTTAAACAGCTTTTACGTCATTTTGTTTTAAATTTTGAGCTTTATTAAAGTTTAACGTTACACAGTTTACAAAGTCACATAGAGAACACAAGGACAATGAAATCTTTCAGGTTAAGAGAGCAAAGTTCTTTGCCAAAAGTTTGGCTAAATAAAGGTAATATATGTCCTCTGGTGCTGAACAATATTGAATTGAGCCCATATAATAGTCTATTTCTTTCATGTAATTAGCAAGAGTCCATGAGCTAGTGACGTATGGGATATACATTCCTACCAGGAGGGGCAAAGTTTCCCAAACCTTAAAATGCCTATAAATACACCCCTCACCACACCCACAATTCAGTTTTACAAACTTTGCCTCCTATGGAGGTGGTGAAGTAAGTTTGTGCTAGATTCTACGTTGATATGCGCTCCGCAGCAGGTTGGAGCCCGGTTTTCCTCTCAGCGTGCAGTGATGTCAGAGGGATGTGAGGAGAGTATTGCCTGTTTGAATTCAATGATCTCCTTCTACGGGGTCTATTTCATAGGTTCTCTGTTATCGGTCGTAGAGATTTCCCTGTGGGCTGTTAGGCTCGCGGGGGCTGAAAATGCTTCATTTTATTGCGTCATTCTTGGCGCGGACTTTTTTGGCGCAAAAAATCTTTTCTGTTTCCGGCATCATACGTGTCGCCGGAAGTTGCGTCATTTTTTGACGTTCTTTTGCGCAAAAAACGTTGGCGTTCCGGACGTGGCGTCATTTTTGGCGCCAAAAGCATTTAGGCGCCAAATAATGTGGGCGTCTTATTTGGCGCTAAAAAAAATATGGGCGTCGCTTTTGTCTCCACATTATTTAAGTCTCATTTTTTCTTTGCTTCTGGTTGCTAGAAGCTTGTTCCTTGGCATTTTTTCCCATTCCTTGGCATTTTTTCCCATTCCTGAAACTGTCATTTAAGGAATTTGATCAATTTTGCTTTATATGTTGTTTTTTCTCTTACATATTGCAAGATGTCTCACGTTGCATCTGAGTCAGAAGAAACTTCAGGAAAATCGCTGTCTGGTGCTGGAACTACCAAAGCTAAGTGTATCTGCTGTAAACTTTTGGTAGCTGTTCCTCCAGCTGTTGTTTGTATTAATTGTCATGACAAACTTGTTAATGCAGATAATATTTCCTTTAGTAATGTACCATTACCTGTTGCAGTTCCATCAACATCTAATGTTCAGAATGTTCCTGATAACATAAGAGATTTTGTTTCTGAATCCATCAAGAAGGCTATGTCTGTTATTCCTCCTTCTAGTAAACATAAAAAATCTTTTAAAACTTCTCTTTATACAGATGAATTTTTAAATGAACATCATCATTCTGATTCTAATGACTCTTCTGGTTCAGAGGATTCTGTCTCAGAGGTTGATGCTGATAAATCTTCATATTTATTTAAAATGGAATTTATTCGTTCTTTACTTAAAGAAGTACTAATTGCTTTAGAAATTGAGGATTCTGGTCCTCTTGATACTAAATCTAAACGTTTAGATAAGGTCTTTAAATCTCCTGTGGTTATTCCAGAAGTTTTTCCTGTTCCTGGTGCTATTTCTGAAGTAATTTCCAGAGAATGGAATAATTTGGGTAATTCATTTACTCCTTCTAAACGTTTTAAGCAATTATATCCTGTGCCGTCTGACAGATTAGAATTTTGGGACAAAATCCCTAAAGTTGATGGGGCTATTTCTACCCTTGCTAAACGTACTACTATTCCTACGTCAGATGGTACTTCCTTTAAGGATCCTTTAGATAGGAAAATTGAATCCTTTCTAAGAAAAGCTTATCTGTGTTCAGGTAATCTTCTTAGACCTGCTATATCATTGGCTGATGTTGCTGCAGCTTCAACTTTTTGGTTGGAAACTTTAGCGCAACAAGTAACAGATCATGATTCTCATAATATTATTATTCTTCTTCAACATGCTAATAATTTTATCTGTGATGCCATTTTTGATATTATCAGAGTTGATGTCAGGTTTATGGCTATTTTAGCTAGAAGAGCTTTATGGCTTAAAACTTGGAATGCTGATATGTCTTCTAAATCGACTCTACTTTCCATTTCTTTCCAGGGTAACAAATTATTTGGTTCTCAGTTGGATTCTACTATCTCAACTGTTACTGGTGGGAAAGGAACTTTTTTACCACAGGATAAAAAATCTAAGGGTAAAAACAGGGCTAATAATCGTTTTCGTTCCTTTCGTTTCAACAAAGAACAAAAACCTGATCCTTCATCCTCAGGAGCAGTTTCAGTTTGGAAACCATCTCCAGTCTGGAATAAATCCAAGCCTTCTAGAAAAGCAAAGCCAGCTTCTAAGTCCACATGAAGGTGCGGCCCTCATTCCAGCTCAGCTGGTAGGGGGCAGGTTACGTTTTTTCAAAGAAATTTGGATCAATTCTGTTCACAATCTTTGGATTCAGAACATTGTTTCAGAAGGGTACAGAATTGGTTTTAGGATAAGACCTCCTGCAAAGAGATTTTTTCTTTCCCGTATCCCAGTAAATCCAGTGAAAGCTCAAGCATTTCTGAAATGTGTTTCAGATCTAGAGTTGGCTGGAGTAATTATGCCAGTTCGTGTTCTGGAACAGGGGCTGGGGTTTTATTCGAATCTCTTCATTGTACCAAAGAAGGAGAATTCTTTCAGACCAGTTCTGGATCTAAAAATATTGAATCGTTATGTAAGGATACCAACGTTCAAAATGGTAACTGTAAGGACTATCTTGCCTTTTGTTCAGCAAGGGCATTATATGTCCACAATAGATTTACAGGATGCATATCTGCATATTCCGATTCATCCAGATCATTATCAGTTCCTGAGATTCTCTTTTCTGGACAAGCATTACCAGTTTGTGGCTCTGCCGTTTGGCCTAGCTACAGCTCCAAGAATTTTTACAAAGGTTCTCGGTGCCCTTCTGTCTGTAATCAGAGAACAGGGTATTGTGGTATTTCCTTATTTGGACGATATCTTGGTACTTGCTCAGTCTTTACATTTAGCAGAATCTCATACGAATCGACTTGTGTTGTTTCTTCAAGATCATGGTTGGAGGATCAATTCACTAAAAAGTTCATTGATTCCTCAGACAAGGGTAACCTTTCTGGGTTTCCAGATAGATTCAGTGTCCATGACTCTGTCTTTGACAGACAAGAGACGTCTAAAATTGATTTCAGCTTGTCGAAACCTTCAGTCACAATCATTCCCTTCGGTAGCCTTATGCATGGAAATTCTAGGTCTTATGACTGCTGCATCGGACGCGATCCCCTTTGCTCGTTTTCACATGCGACCTCTTCAGCTCTGTATGCTGAATCAATGGTGCAGGGATTACACAAAGATATCTCAATTAATATCTTTAAAACCGATTGTACGACACTCTCTAACGTGGTGGACAGATCACCATCGTTTAATTCAGGGGGCTTCTTTTGTTCTTCCGACCTGGACTGTAATTTCAACAGATGCAAGTCTTACAGGTTGGGGAGCTGTGTGGGGATCTCTGACGGCACAAGGAGTTTGGGAATCTCAGGAGGTGAGATTACCGATCAATATTTTGGAACTCCGTGCAATTTTCAGAGCTCTTCAGTCTTGGCCTCTTCTGAAGAGAGAATCGTTCATTTGTTTTCAGACAGACAATGTCACAACTGTGGCATACATCAATCATCAAGGAGGGACTCACAGTCCTCTGGCTATGAAAGAAGTATCTCGAATTCTGGTATGGGCGGAATCCAGCTCCTGTCTAATCTCTGCGGTTCATATCCCAGGTATAGACAATTGGGAAGCGGATTATCTCAGTCACCAAACGTTGCATCCGGGCGAATGGTCTCTTCACCCAGAGGTATTTCTTCAGATTGTTCAAATGTGGGAGCTTTCAGAAATAGATCTGATGGCGTCTCATCTAAACAAGAAACTTCCCAGGTATCTGTCCAGATCCCGGGATCCTCAGGCGGAAGCAGTGGATGCATTATCACTTCCTTGGAAGTATCATCCTGCCTATATCTTTCCGCCTCTAGTTCTTCTTCCAAGAGTAATCTCCAAGATTCTGAAGGAATGCTCGTTTGTTCTGCTGGTAGCTCCGGCATGGCCTCACAGGTTTTGGTATGCGGATCTTGTCCGGATGGCCTCTTGCCATCCGTGGACTCTTCCGCTAAGACCAGACCTTCTGTTGCAAGGTCCTTTTTTCCATCAGGATCTCAAATCCTTAAATTTAAAGGTATGGAGATTGAACGCTTGATTCTTGGTCAAAGAGGTTTCTCTGACTCTGTGTTTAATACTATGTTACAGGCTCGTAAATCTGTATCTAGAGAGATATATTATAGAGTCTGGAAGACTTATATTTCTTGGTGTCTTTCTCATCATTTTTCTTGGCATTCTTTTAGAATTCCGAGAATTTTACAGTTTCTTCAGGATGGTTTAGATAAAGGTTTATCCGCAAGTTCTTTGAAAGGACAAATCTCTGCTCTTTCTGTTCTTTTTCACAGAAAGATTGCTAATCTTCCTGATATTCATTGTTTTGTACAAGCTTTGGTTCGTATAAAACCTGTCATTAAGTCAATTTCTCCTCCTTGGAGTTTGAATTTGGTTCTGGGGGCTCTTCAAGCTCTTCCTTTTGAACCCATGCATTCATTGGACATTAAATTACTTTCTTGGAAAGTTTTGTTCCTTTTGGCGATCTCTTCTGCCAGAAGAGTCTCTGAATTATCCGCTCTTTCTTGTGAGTCTCCTTTTCTGATTTTTCATCAGGATAAGGTGGTGTTGCGAACTTCTTTTGAATTTTTACCTAAGGTTGTGAATTCCAACAACATTAGTAGAGAAATTGTGGTTCCCTCATTATGTCCTAATCCTAAGAATTCTAAGGAGAAATCGTTGCATTCTTTGGATGTTGTTAGAGCTTTGAAATATTATGTTGAAGCTACTAAGTCTTTCCGAAAGACTTCTAGTCTATTTGTTATCTTTTCCGGTTCTAGAAAAGGCCAGAAAGCTTCTGCCATTTCTTTGGCATCTTGTTTGAAATCTTTAATTCATCATGCCTATGTCGAGTCGGGTAAAACTCCGCCTCAAAGGATTACAGCTCATTCTACTAGGTCAGTTTCTACTTCCTGGGCGTTTAGGAATGAAGCTTCGGTTGATCAGATTTGCAAAGCAGCAACTTGGTCCTCTTTGCATACTTTTACTAAATTCTACCATTTTGATGTATTTTCTTCTTCTGAAGCAGTTTTTGGTAGAAAAGTACTTCAGGCAGCGGTTTCAGTTTGAATCTTCTGTTTATGTTTTTCATTAAACTTTATTTTGGGTGTGGATTATTTTCAGCAGGAATTGGCTGTCTTTATTTTATCCCTCCCTCTCTAGTGACTCTTGCGTGGAAAGATCCACATCTTGGGTAGTCATTATCCCATACGTCACTAGCTCATGGACTCTTGCTAATTACATGAAAGAAAACATAATTTATGTAAGAACTTACCTGATAAATTCATTTCTTTCATATTAGCAAGAGTCCATGAGGCCCGCCCTTTTTTGTGGTGGTTATGATTTTTTTGTATAAAGCACAATTATTCCAATTCCTTATTTTATATGCTTTCGCACTTTTTTCTTATCACCCGACTTCTTGGCTATTCGTTAAACTGAATTGTGGGTGTGGTGAGGGGTGTATTTATAGGCATTTTAAGGTTTGGGAAACTTTGCCCCTCCTGGTAGGAATGTATATCCCATACGTCACTAGCTCATGGACTCTTGCTAATATGAAAGAAATGAATTTATCAGGTAAGTTCTTACGTAAATTATGTTTTTCCATAATAAACAAGAAGAGGGTTGAGCATTGCTAACTGGCTCAATTTTTTAATTTTAAATGGATAAAGTCAATAAAGTGGAACAATATATATATATATATATATATATATATTCAATATATAGAGCAATGAGAGAGTAGAAAATATTGCTGATTAAACTACCCGGTGCCACCCTTAGTAATTAAATTACAAAAAAGTCAAACAGAAAGAATGTATTCAGGACATATAATAATGTCCTGAAAAAGCAAGGGAAATAAAAGGCACACAGGCAGGACATTTTATTATTATTATCCCAGACCACTAATCACATATCATTGCTTAACCAAACCACCTAAGGTGAATCCTAAACATTAAAAGAACCAATGGTAAAAGACAGCATCAGGATCGATCCACATTCCTAAGCATACGTATGCGAGACTAGGATACATCTAATAAATCAATCTATCTAGACAGAAATGACAATAGAATATATGTAATCAAAATACAAACAATGCCATCAAATTTACAGTTCTTTTAATATTTAGGATTCACCTTAGGTGGTTTGGTTAAGCAATGATATGTGATGCACTCATTAGTGGTCTGGGATAATAATAAAATATATATATTTTTTATCTAGTCCTGCCTGTGTACCTTTTATTTCCCTTGCTTTTTCAGGACATTATTATATGTCCTGAATACATTCTGTTTGACTTTTTTTGTAATATATATATATACAACAGATCAAATTAATGCAAGTGCAAACTTCTAAAACAATATATGCACATATACAATCTGAAAGAGGGGTTAACATTGGGAAAAGTAAAACTCTAAGAGTATGTGATACTACCTGAGTTGTTCTACTCAGAGTGGGAGGAAAAAAAGAAAAAGAAAAAAAAGGGGTGTGTGAGAAAGAGCTGGTGAGGAAGAGGGAAAAATCACAAGTCTTAAATAGTATTTATAAAAAAAATGAAAGTACTTCAGCTTATTCTTTTATGTATTTTCATATGTCTAGCATTATTTTGTAGTTGTCTATCTTACCACGTTTCATATCTTTCTAAGTTCAGCAGGGAGTCTACCTACCTCTTCCATACTTTTACAAATGGCACCTCGAGAGATCTCCAAATCTGCGGAATGAGGAGTTTCACTCCATTGAGCATAATGATTAAAATAGATTTTTTGGCTTTGTCTTTATTTTTTTGCAAAATTATGGAAGAGAATTTCTGGCACAGCAGGTACCAGGATACCAAGGACATTGGTCATCAGCTATGTTGTTTCTGACAAAAAGAACTTCAGCTTACGGCCAGCCAGCCCTTCAACATGTTCCATATTTCTGTCTGTTACATACCAGCAAGATAAGAATTTATCATTCATCTCCAGAATCTGTGCTAAAAGAGAGGTCTTTTTATGAATTATAAACATTTTCTGCCACTTGAAGTCTATATTAGTTGCTAGATCTAGCTGCCATCTGTATAACTAACGGAAATAGTATTTCTGGGTGGAGTGCTCATCATACAGAGACGTATGTATGGTGTGAGGGGGCGAGTCAGGTCTTTTTTGTGAGGGCACGTATGAATGAAGTGAGTAAGCTGTGAGTACACGAACCATGAAGAGAAAGTCTCTGCATCCATTTCTCTTGAGTTTACCTTCACAAGTAGGTCTCTGTAATATACACACATAAGTGTTTTTGTTCTCTGTTTGTCAGGTAGTTATGGTAATGTCTGGGTTGTGGTTATAGAGTATCATTGGTGAGGAACATGCAGAAATATATGTGTACTAGTGCTGACGAGTTTATCCTACTGATGAAAGACTAGTTAATAGGGGTAATTCCTTCATTACTTTAGGTCTATTCTTTGGGGAGATCCATGCTAACCTGCTAACCAGGCTTTATGTTGAGAGTTATAACTCCCTCTAATAAGGATTTATAATTATGTTCGACGGTGCAGGTCAACAGTAAGAAATATTTCTAGGTATCTTAGAAAGTAAGGGTGCCTCCTATATTCAGCAATCTCTGCTAGAAGGGCCGGTTAGGATATCTTGGTGTTAGCAGGGGACAGTAATAATGCAATTTTATACTCATATACCTGTACATTGTAAACATAGGGTTAAGTAGTTATATTAGGCAGTGTGCGTGGAGTGGGAGAGAGAGGAAAAAAAAGTGGAAGTGGTTAAAAGCAAACCAAGAAGAAAGAAGGGAAGGGAAAGGGGAAGACATGTATTCCACTACAAGATAAGATGAAGATAGGGAGGCTTGCAGATAGTATAATTAGTAACATATATTGGTCAAGAGCTTTAGTTTTGGCTGTGAGGTGTGTATGGTTAGAATTAAGGTGGGTATAAGGGAAGAGTAGGGGCCATACCTTGGAAAAAGCAATAGAAGATCAATTTAAACAGATACTGTTTGAGATAGAGTGTAAGAGAAAATATTAAAGATAGAGGATCCAATTTATGACGGCCCAAATGCTGCTATATGTAGCTGTTTCCGTGCGAGCCTTCAGGCTCGCAGGAAATATAAGTAAAGAAGCACCGGTCTTAAGACTGCTGCTCCTTAACTCGTCCGCCACCTCTGAGGCAACGGACAGCAATCCGCCTGATCGCATACGATCGGTTGATTGACACCACCTGCTAGCGAATCTGCAGGGGGGCGGCATTGCACAAGCATTTCACAAGGAATGCTTGTGTAATGATAAATGCAGATAGCATATGCTGTCTGCATTTATCGATATCTGGCGGACATGATCGATACAGCGGATCATGTCGGCCAGACACATGATAAATCGGCCCCATACTGAAAGAAAGAGGATGAAGCATAAGAGAAGAAAAACGTAAATTATGCTTACCTGATAAATTATTACTTATGGGAAATAAGAGCCTGGCCACCAGGAGGATGCAAAGACCCACAAGCCAAAGGCTTAAATACTCCTCCCACTTCCCCTATCCCCCAGTCATTCAGCCAAGGAACAAGGAAGAGTGGAAGAAGCATCAAGGTGAAAAGGTGCCAGAAGATGAAAAACAACAATGAGGGGGGCACGGAAGACAAGAAAATTATCAGGTAAGCATAATTTATGTTTTTCTTCCTAATGGAAAAAAGTCCACAGCCGCATTCATTACTTATGGGAAATTTATACCCAAGCCAAGAGGACAAAGAATGCCAAAACGGGAGGGTAAGAGGCGGACCATATGAAGGCACCACCCAAAAACATATTATCAAAACTAAAAGACCCTGTCTCGTCCAAAAACAGGGAACAATAACCTTTTGAAAAAACCAACAGGTGGTGCTATTGATGCAAATCTACCAACAGGTCAGAGAACCTTCACAGTCACCACAAATAGACGCAGCCGAGAACACGGACCCCAAGGACACCATTTCGCAAGGCAACAGCCCAGTCGGCGCCCCTCACCAACTAGGGGGACTGGGGACCATTCCCAACGGGAACATAAGCCTGATATAAGGAGGAAAAAAACCCCATCCGTCAAGAAGACAACCCACACAATCGGACAGACGTAAGCTGACCCATGTCCCAAAAACAGGAACCAAAGCAGAATACCAGAGAACCAGAAGAGAACAAACAGATCTCAAGAACCAGAAAACGACCAAACAGCTAACAGCAGAGACCAAGGGCACTCCTATGATAAACCGGACACAAAAGGAAAGAACTCATACCAGCTAACAGGAGAAAACAAGCCCAGTCCCGCCCCCCAGACCACAAGAGACTGGGGGTTCCGCACTAGGCGGTAGCAATTCCAGAACTGGAACAATGAAAAAGAAGACAAAAAAAGGAGAAGCAAGTGGTGCGAGAAAAAAGCAGAGCCCCTAAAAAAGGAACACCCCACCTCGCTCTTTTACAACCAAAACGGTACAACCACTACAGGCCACAGAGTCATATGCCAAAGCATCTCTGATCGCACAGCCAATAAATCTAGTTAGGATTAGTGCAGTGATGCAAAAGCAACCTCTCCAAATGACAGGTAGCCAGACAAGCCAACAGGCCACAACAGACATCAAACCGGCACACACCACCCCTCAGTAAAACGGGGAGGAATAAACGGTCACTTAAAAAAAATTGACAACTGGAACCCTGAGATAAGCCACCTAGAAAACGGGTGATAAAAATCCCAACGGTTAGCCCGTCTCCGAAACCACGGACCACCGGAACCCATTCCTCTACAGAGAGACAAAAAGGCCCCCAGTGGACGACATGAGATAAGAATTACTCATCCCCCAAAACCTCAGTAACCATCAGACGGTGATTACCCAGACACCGAGCACCCAAAGGGCGCCTCCTGCCAAAGAAGTGTGGCAAAAGCCACAGGAGAACAACTAACTGTGTGAAACCTCAGAGAGTCAATCACTCTAGCCCCCAACCTTCAACAACGGAGCAAACCACTACACCACCCATCCTTCAAGTTTGTGCCAGACTCCTAAGAGTCCACGTATCAATCAAACTAGACCATGACCACGAGTCAAAAGGGCATCTCGAAAGTCATAACCGCACAAAATAGCAAGGACCACAGCCCTCTACCTGAGCTACAAGGAACACAGTGAGACACCACCGGCCCTATGGCTGAAGCTGAACTGCCACAGGCCAGCCCAAGCGCTTCCGACATCCAGACCCACAGGTCTAAAATGCAGTATTAGTGTAGTCCTTTTTTTGTGAAAAAACAAACACTGAATAAGTGAACCAGCAAGTTCCAACGGACCCGCCAGGCAAAACGTGCGTCACTAACAAGCAACAAAACATATCAACAACTCCGGACAAGATTCAGGAACAATTTCTGTAAAAGAAAGTAAATCGAGCTATCCCAGAATTCCCATAGGTAAGAAAAACCAGAAATAAATAATCCTGACCGTATAAAAGAACAAACAAGGAAACCCGCAGGCATCCGCCCAGAAGGAACCATGTATCTGTAGTACCTGACAGACAGAGACCGCACCTTCAGAAAAAACTACTGGGAAAGCTCACATTAGACTGACCGGGGAAAACGAACCCCTTTAGTCTACCACACAGAACCCTGAGAAGATCCCTGATGATACAGTAAAGGATCCCCAATAAATCAGACGTCGCAGGAGGACATGCAGCCGCACAATCCGGTAGCAAAAAAAGAACAACAGGGGGGCACGATCACCACCGGGGGAAACACAATGATGCCACATAACTGCAATGAAACCTCAGGGTCCTGCAGGCGAATCAACGCCATTAAAATATTAAAACGAAAATGTCCCGCCATCTCCGGGGTAAAAAATCTACCCTGCGCGGAGGACACGTTAACATCGGGGTCACCCGCAAAGGTAAAAGGAGTGTGCGGATGGGAAGGCACCACCTGAGGAACAGAGCCCCCAGGAGTCGATGGCTCAGAAGGTCCAGGATCCCCCGAGCCTGAGGGACCCGGCAACCCATGCAGGCACGAAAGACAACATTGGCAGACTTGCGATAACAGACCCAAATTACAGTCCTCATCCGAGGACAATTCAGAATCAGATATCAAAATAGTCTGTGCATTAGAATCCTCCATGGCTAGACTTCAAATAAGAACGCAAATTGGAAAAAAAACTGGCACCTAATACCTACAATAGCTTGGTCACTCACCACCTCCTATGACCAGGCCTGAGCGGAGCAGACTCTTTCCACTGTCGCCACTCGGTCAGGAATGCGGAAGGGGAAGAATACTCACCCAAGCATACACACGCACAGTGACCAGATGCCGCGAAATCTAAAAAGCGCACCAACCAAAAGGCAGCAAACTAGGCCCCATAACAAACAAGCAAGTCTGAGAAAAAGAAAATCGTAGCTCAAGGACAAGCTTAGCCAACGATACATGTCTCTGCCTCAGAGCCCAAATTTCCACACACCAGCAGGATGATCACATAAGAAACATGATAAACAACTCCATCCTGTTCACGAAACCCCCTGAAACGGGAGATAATCCCTTGATTCCTAGAGATAATCCCTTGATTCCTAGATCAAGCAGAAGAAGCCCCATTGAGGCTCATACTGAACTGTCACAACAAATTACATTACAGTAACGTAATAACATGAAACAATCTTACCGGAATCCACGCTGTGGAACAGGAACACGGCTCTTCAAGTGTGACAAATAGTAGCATCCCCTCCGCCATGGACTTGAGAGAGGACAGCAGGTAGCGAAGCGAAGTTCGACTATGCAAAGTGCTGAAAGGAGCTGTGAATACGAGTCGGGATGGTGTCGCAGGAGAAGCTCCCACTGCATCTCCGGACTTTCACTTTCCCCCAGGCCCTCACACGAGAGACTGACAGGACTACTTAAAACTCCTGTCTTGTGTCGAAGGGTAGCACCCTCCATAAGAGACAAAATATAGAAAAAATAATTTAAAGTATAATAAAAAAACTTCTGACACTTCTCTGCCAACCTCCTGGGACGAAAGGCAAAGAATGACTGGGGGATAGGGGAAGTGGGAGGAGTATTTAAGCCTTTGGCTGGTGGGTCTTTGCCTCCTCCTGGTGGCCAGGTTCTTATTTCCTATAAGTAATGAATGCGGATCTCGACTCTTTCCATTAGGAAGAAAAAGGTGGGATGTGTAAGCATGTGCAAGAGAAAGATGAGAAGAGTTTAGGAGATTTTGGTCAATTATTATGCAGCAAATACTGAAGATTACACAGACATATGAAGTTATAAAGCACATTATCTCGGAAATTGTATTAATTAATAACATGACACTTTGTAGGTAAAAGATACAGATAGGTTTCAATAGCAGCTGGCATCAGAGAAATTATTTCCTAGTAAACTTTAAGGGACATGAAACCCAAAAATGTTCTTTCATGATTTAGGTAGAACATGCAATTTTAAACAACTTTCCAGTTTACTTCTATTATCAAATTTGCTACATTCTCTTGGTATCATTTGTTGAAGGAGCAGCAATGCACTTCTGGTTTCTAGCTAAACACATGGGTGAGCCAATGACAATCGGTATATATATATATATATGTGCAGCCACCAATCAGCTACTAGAACGTAGGTCCTTTGCTACTGCTGAGCTTACCTTGATAAACATTTCAGCAAAGTATAACAAGAGAAGGAGGCAAATTAAATAATATAAGTAAAATGGAAAGTTGTTTAAAATGACATGCTCTTTCTGAATCATGAAAGAGAAAATTTGGGTTTAATGTCCCTTTAAGGTATTGTTTGACAGAGCTTTGTCATGTGGTATCTGTCATGTCTGCCGTTTCTGTGTGCTTAACTTGTGAGTTATGTGATGTAGTGAATGAAGAAGGAGATGGTAGAGTCACTCTTATGCCTAGAGCTGTGCAGAAAGATAGGAGGTCATCCGTAGATTGGTATACTGAATATTTGTCTTCCTTAGTGGCTATGATGCTAACTAGGAAGCCCCGGCAAAATGGTATCTTGTGATTTCATGGTGTTTCTGTAATATGTTTAAGGTCTCTTCTTTTTTGTAGGGTGGTAGGCCCAAGATCTGAGAAGATTTTTAGAGAAAACCCAGCGTGTTCAAGCAGTGCTTTCATTAGGGTGTTTCTGAGGATCAGGAACTTAACTATGATGTCTCTTGGTGGAGCCTTTGGTAGTGGCTTGGGTCTTAGAGCCCTATGCCCTCGCTCAAGCAGGACTTCTTTAGTAGTAGTGCCTTTGATGGTTCTGAATAAATCTTGAAGAAAGTCCAATAAAGCTGCAGGTACTCCTCAAATTCTTAGGAGTCTTAAACTTTATCCATGAGTGTGTAGATGGTTGTGTCTTGGGAGTGTATTTGTATGTGTTCTCTACTTCAGTATGCAGGGAGTTTTTTCCATCTTCTAACTTTGCGACACTTTGAGCAACTTGGGCAAGGTCTTTGCGTAGCTCTCCAAAGAGGCCACAAACTTCTTTAATATCCTCTTTAGAAGATAAGGTTTTGGTAACTTATGAACCTGTGGTAAAAAGATGTTCATAAATTTGTGCAGAAACTTGATTCTTATGTAGATCCATGGCCTGCTCTATAGCGGGTTCCAAAGGTTTAAATAATGATTCAGCAAAAGGTTTGTGCATTTTTTATGTTATGTGGGCACTCTATTAGCCAGATTATGTTATTTAATTATATATTTCTAATATATATATATATATATATATATATACATATATATACAGGTAGCCCTCAGTTTACGCCGGGGTTAGGTTCCAGAAGGAATGGTTGTAAATCGAAACTGTTGTAAATTGATACCCAGTTTATAATGTAAGTCAATGGGAAGTGAGGGAGTTAGGTTCCAGGCCCCTCTCAAAATTGGCATAAGTAACACCTAATACATTATTTTAAAGCTTTGAAATTAAGACTTTAAATGCTAAACAACATTATAAACCTAATAAAATAATCACACAACACAGAGTATATAAATAAACTAAGTTAAATGAACAAAAACATTTGCTAAACAGCATTATAAACCTAATAAAATAATTAAACAACACAGACTTAACTTGCATTTTCTGCAAACAGTTATTTCTATGCATTCCAATCTGGACTGATTTATAGACAGGAAGATCTTGTTCTTTTGAAATCTGCTCGATAGCTCAGGTCTGGTTAAATGAGGTGGGAGGTGTTTCATAGGGTTCCTGTGGTTTGGGAATCTTTGCCTCGTCCTAGTGGCAGGGAAGAGTAATTCCCAAGAGTAATGGATCCTAAACTCTCACCACCATGAAAGAAAATAATTTATCAGGTAAGCATAAATTATGTTATTGTCATGTGGGGCTGACAGAAAGCATAGGTTTTGTATTGGATAGTGTCAATAGGTACGTGCAATACCTTGGCCCAACTGCTTTTAGCCAGGCAAAGAAGAAGTGGTACAGTACTCACTTGATGGCACTGTAGTGTGGTCTGTAGTGAGATTGATAGCAGGCTTTCCTTCTTGAGGTTTATAAGTAGTGGCGGTTTCCCCACCTAAGATCCGTGCCCTTTATTCACTAAAAGAGCGCTTGAGGATCATCAGCCCACTGCTTCAAGATGCTCCACCCTCTAAGTAACTTTTTTTTATACAAAAGGACATTAAACACTGCTTGCTTTTGTATAAAAATTGCACTTGTCTGATGCTCCCTAGAAAGGCCAAAAAGAAAATTCCGTAACATTGCAAATGCTGCAAATCGAATAGCTAGTTTAGGTCATTTTCAACATTTTAAAAACTTAACAGTTACAGAATTTATTTCATTGATAGGAATTGTGGGACAATTGCAATTTTTATCCAAAACAATTGGTGTTTAATGTTCTTTTAACCCCTTTTGTTACTGGGGTTACAGAGAATTTGTAGCATGTTGCTACTTAGCATTTACCTGTCAAAACTATATATCTTTTTTTTTTTAGTAGACAACCCAAGGTATTGATCTAGGCCCATTTTGGTATATTTCATGCCACTATTTCACTTCCAAATGTGATCATATAAAAACAATTGTCAACTTTTTCACAAACTTTGGGTTTCTCACTGAAATTATTTACATACCGCTTGTGCAATCATGACACAAATGATTGTAGTGTAGATCCCCATCAGTCCCTCTCCCCTTATTTTTTTTTCTGCAGTGAGGGAGTCCCTAGGTTGTGCTTGCTGATTGGTGACAAATGTACCCACCAATCAGCAAGTGCTATCCGGGGTCTGAACCAAAAATGGGCCAGCTCCTTAGCTTAGATTACTGCTTTTTCAAATAAACATAGCAAGAGAACGAAGAATAATTGATAATAAGAGTACATTAGAAAGTTACTTAAAACTGCATGTTCTATCTAAATCATGAAAGAAAAAATGTGGGTTTAGTATCCCTAATAAAGTAATTGTTGGGTTATACTTAAAATAAATCACTGCAATATGTAATATTTATCATTTTAAAAGGATTTTAACTTTTATTTGTAACTTAATTTGTGAAAGAATCATTACTTTTTATCACAACCCTACAAGGGAGTTGTGTTCCCCACAGGGAGACAAAGTAGCAGCTTTTCCTTTGAAGTGTTGCTAGGAGATATCTGCTTTAGATATAGCCAGTTTATTGCCCATGCTCAGTATATGGCCTATGCTGCAAAATCATGTGACAGCAGAACTTAATTTATCTAATGACCGTTTTCTTATCTAGCTGCAGGCAGTGGCTACACAGAATTTCTAAGTGCTCACTTGGCAAGAAAGCAAAAAAGTTGTTTGCAGTTATTAAAACAATCTGTTTCTTTTTATGAAGGAGCAGTGTTTCATATTCCTTTAAATGCTGATATATACTATGCATAAATTAAAAAAAATACTTTAATGTCCCTTTTAATTCATTATAAAATACTATCAAGCCAAATATTAAGAGGAGTCTTTCCTGAGTAAGTTTACAACCTACAATAAAGAGAGGCACTTAAGACAAAAAACCCAGTCTGCCATACAATTGTCAGTATGCCATTAAGCAGTGTTTCTGCAGCTATTTTCATCTTAACCTTGATTTATTGGAGAGGGTGATCTGGTGATCCAGAAACTCTGAAACAGTAGATAAGATCCACTTAGTCTGCCTTTGCCTGCCAAAAACTGATTAAAAACCTCAGAACATCAGCTGAGAATATTAACCTGTGTATGTTCTGCGATCTTGTTTTTATTTTAAAATCTTTTTACATTCATTATAATAATGTAGCTAAAATAAAAAAAAAGATGTTGCAATTCCTGTAGTGAATGTCGGTACTAATATGTTAGAAAATGTCTTGTCCAAAATTAATTTGAATTATTTGAAATTAAGGGAATCGTATCCAAAAAGCAGTACCTGAAGAATTGTACAACATGTGATTATATTCATTCTAACTTGCTATATCCCTTCAGAACTTTCCATATTTATTCTAAGGGCAATCTGACTAAAAAAATATTGAAATAAACAGTGCCAGATGTTACTGTAGCCAGATATTCATGTTTTACCAATATACGCTTTATTAATTATATGCTATTCATGTGTAAATTGTGTATACATTTGCAGTTGTTCTTCTCATGCTTTTCAATTATGTTCGAATTTTTTAGCTGAGGGTTATGATATAAAATTATAACAAATATATATTCCTAAAAAGGTCATTGGGTAATAATTTGAACTTCAGCCCGATTTTAGCATCTGATGTTCTGTTTTCCAGCACAGAAAGAACCAAACTTTCCCTAATTTTCAAAAGAGTCCAAATTGCGTGTTATGCTGTTTTAAGGGATATAAAAGGGATATAAAACCCTGATGGGATCGCGGTCTGGAGTGCGTGCCTAGCATCATAGGGACGCCCCCTGACACGATCCCATCATTGAAATCTTGTGATCATGTGCACGATCGCGAGATTTCAATTTGATTACATCGGAACAGTTGTTCCGATGTAGCCACGTTAACCCCGGCATGAAAGGGTTAATATCACTTTAATGTATTTACTTTACTTTTTGGTCTGGATGATATGAGGAAATTAAGAAAAACAAAGTGTACTCTCAAGGTATGATGTTACTAAATTAGGCACACTTGTCTATTCAGTAGATTCTCTTAGACAAAACAATATTTAATTTTTTGCCTTTAACTTCTGTAGCACTAACTTGTGTATCAGTAATAATAAAATGCTGATGTTCATAAAACAGTAAAGCAAATATAGTGTGTGGTGAATATTAGTGATGCACCGAAATGGAAATTCTGGACCGAAACCGAATCCGAAAATCCGTAATGCACTTGGCCGAAAACCGAAACTGATACCGAAAATGTATTTTTTCAAATTATTTTTTTTTTTTTTTTGCATAATTAGAGCCAATAAAAAAGCCCACACTTTTATTGAAAGTAACACACTAAAATTGGACAAAAATATCTTAAAACAATAATATGCTACACAATAATTTTACTAAGAAAAAAAAAAACAGGCAAAAAATAATGCCATTTTCGGCCAAAATGTTTCTGCGACCAATATTTTGGTGCATCCCTACTTAAAACAATTATAAATATCAATATACTGTATTATTCTTCATTTAGTTCTATGTAACAGAATCATATTTAACAGGTTTTTTTTTACCAATTATCCAAATAAAGTATAGTCCTAGAAAACTCATTATATGCAGAACAGAAAGTCAAGTAATAAACTTAAACAGCAGCTCTAGGCTAGCATCAAATTTGAAACATGCTACACAATAATTTTACCGAAAATAACAGGCAAAAAAACCGAAAACCGAAATAGCCAAAAATGCCATTTTCGGCCGATACTTTCTGCGGCCGAAATTTCGGTGCATCCCTAGTGAATATATTAATTGTTGCACAACACCACTCATTCCTGTATTCCCTGGTGATGCTTAATTATAGTACATGCAAATTGTAATAAATACATATGATGTATGCAAACTTAAGTCCTAAAGTAAATACAGCTGTTAGCTCACAGTATAAACATAACATGATACCTTATGATAACCCACATCAATTGTACAGGATGCCCTGTTTCCTGTCAAATTAAAAGCAATTTTTCTAAAAAAAGTATTTTTCTTTGTTGCGTCTAAAAAAGTATGCTTTATTATTTCTTTTGCATTGGATGTTTCATTTTATGTTTTTACAGTTTTCCAGAATCAAACTTAAAATGTTAATGCAAAAAATAAAAATATTTAACATAACTAAAAGGACAGTAAACACATTTTAATCAATACATTTCTATTGTGTTGCTATAGAATATATTAGCCAAGTCTAGACCTTTTTAAAACAAATTAAAATCTTGTTTACTTCAACTGTTTTTTTTTCAATAGCTAAACTCCACCCATCTTATTAAGAATGAGCCAATCTGGGCTTGAGTATGCAGATGACAAGGCTAACCACAATAATTACGTTCATTTTTTGCAGATGTTTCTGCTAAAACCAGTTAGGGACAAAAATATAGGAAGGTTAGCCGTGATAAGTCTGCATTGTGCATTGCTGGCTCAGATAATTAGAAAACTCATAATTTTGGGAGCTTAATTACATAAAAAGGGGCAAAATAAATAATTATAGTATATTTCAAAGTTGTTCTACTATGCATGAATAAGTATTTTCCATAAAAATCTCAAAATATTTAATGTCCCTTTTATTTATTTTAGAGATTCATGTCCTTTCAAAGTAATTGAGTATCACAAAAACACTATTAAAATTACACTTCAAATCAATTGAAGGGGGGGGGCGTGTCTAGGCACTTCCATGAACGGTCAAATTTTCAGAAGCTCCCGGTGAGGCCTGGTTAATTCACCACTTATCTTTGGAACTAAATAACATCCAGAGGGGGTATAGTTTCTATGATTACATTATTCCCTGAAGATTAAACTTGGTTGCTGTGTTCATAAACCTGGAGCCCTGACCTGGATTGCAAAGGCCAATAGCGGAGACCTCAGTACCCCCCCAGTCATCCGGGTAATACATTCAAGTTCAGACTTCTTCCTCTTACAGACCTCTTACAGACCCACAACCTGGTATGCTACCGTCTTTAAAGGGACAGTGTAGTCCAAAAAAATATTTCATTATTCAGATAGGGCATGTCATTTTAAACAATTTTCCAATTTACTTCTATTACCAATTTTGCATTGTTCTCTTGGTATTCTTAGTTGAAAGCTAAATCTAGGAGGTTCATATGCTAATTTATAAGCCCTTGAAGGCCGTCTCAGTTTTTCGCCACTAGAGATTGTTAGTTCATGTGTTTCATATAGGTAACACTGTGCTCATGCACGTGGAGTTTCTAGGAGCCCGCACTGATTGGCTAAAATGCAAGTCTGTTAAAAGAACTGAAATAAGGGGCAGTTTGCAGAGGCTTAGATACAAGATAATCACAGAGGTAAAAAGTATATTAATATAACTGTGTTGGTTATGCAAAACTAGGGAATGGGTAATAAAGGGATTATCTATCTTTTAAAACAATAAATATTCTGGTTTAGACTGTCCCTTTAAGGTCTTCGGACATTACAAGAGTGAGACAGCAATTATCTATTATGGGCTAGATTACAAGTGGAGCACTAATTTGCCCGTTTACGGGCGCATGTTAAATAACCAGCCATTACAAATGGCTGGTTAATGCTACCACAAGTTCCGGTAGCACTTTGCGCTCGGAAACTTAATTTAAAAAATGTCCCCTAATTGCCCCCCAAAATAAAGTGTATATTTCCTTTTTAACAATAAAAAATATGACCATCTTTTTTATTAAATAAATGCACGAAGCAATTATAATGGGTTAAAGTGGGTGGATATGGGGTGTGAAAAAAAAACCAGCACTGAAAATTGCCTTTATATTGCAGTCTATCACTGTTAATATATACAGGTGAAACTCGAAAAATTAGAATATTGTGCAAAAGTTCATTTATTTCACTAATGCAACTTAAAAGGTGAAGCTAATATATGAGATAGACTCATTACATGCAAAGCAAGATAGTTCAAGCCGTGATTTGTCACAATTGTGATGTTTATGGCTTACAGCTCATGAAAACCCCAAATCCACAATCTCAGAAAATTAGAATATTGTGAAAAGGTGCAATATTCTAGGCTCAAAGTGTCCCACTCTAATCAGCTAATTAAGCCATAACACCTGCAAAGGGTCTGGTTTAGTAGGAATCACAATCATGGGAAAGACTGCTGACCTGACAGTTGTGCAGAAAACCATCATTGACTCCCTCCATAAGGAGGGAAAGCCTCAAAAGGTAATTGCAAAAGATGTTGGATGTTCCCAAAGTGCTGTATCAAAGCACATTAATAGAAAGTTATGTGGAAGGGAAAAGTGTGGAAGAAAAAGGTGCACAAGCAGCAGGGATGACTGCAGCCTGGAGAGGATTGTCAGGAAAAGGCCATTCAAAAGTGTTGGGGACTTTTACAAGGAGTGGACTGAAGCTGGAGTCAGTGCATCAAGAGCCACAACACACAGACGGATCCTGGACATGGGCTTCAAATGTCGTATTCCTCTTGTCAAGCCACTCCTGAACAACAAACAACATCAGAAGCGTCTTACCTGGGCTAAAGAAAAACAGACCTGGTCTGTTGCTCAGTGGTCAAAGTCCTCTTTTCTGATGAGAGCAAATTTTGCATTTCATTTGGAAACCAAGGACCCAGAGTATGGAGGAATAATGGAGAGGCACACACTGCAAGATGCTTGAAGTTCAGTGTTGATTTGGGGAGCCATGTCATCTGCTGGTGTTGATCCACTGTGCTTCATTAAGTCCAGGGTCAACACAGCCGTCTACCAGGAGATTTTGGAGCACTTAACGCTTCCTTCCGCAATGAGCTCTATGGGGATGCTGACTTCATTTTCCAGCAGGACTTGGCACCTGCCCACACTGCCAAAAGCACCAAAACCTGGTTCAATTACTGTGCTTGATTGGCCAGAAAACTCGCCTGACCTGAACCCCATAGAGAATCAATGGGGCATTGCCAAGAGAAAGATGAGAGACATGAGACCGAACAATGCAGAAGAGCTGAAGGCTGCTATTGAAGCATCCTGGTCTTCCATAACACCTCAGCAGTGCCACAGGCTTCCATGCCACACCGCATTGAGGCAGTAATTGCTGCAAAAGGGGCCCAAACCAAGTACTGAGTACATACAGTATGCATGCTTATACTTTTCAGAGGTCCGATATTGTTCTATGTACAATCTTTGTTTTATTGATTGCATGTAATATTCTAATTTTCAGAGATTGTGGATTTGGGGTTTTCATGAGCTGTAAGCCATAATCATCACAATTATGACAAATCATGGCTTGCACTATCTTGCTTTGCATGTAATGAGCCTATTTCATATATTAGTTTCACCTTTTAAGTTGCATTAGTGAAATAAATTAACTTTTACACAATATTCTAATTTTTCGAGTTTCACCTGTATATATGCTTATTTACATATACATTTATGTATTAAAGGGACAGTCAACACCAGAATCTTTGTTGTTTAAAAAGAAAGAGAATCCCTTTATAATCCATTTTTGCATAACCAACACAGTTATAATAATACAAGTTTTACCTCTGTAATTACCTTGTATCTAAGCTTCTGCTGACTGCACCCTTATTTCAGTTATTTTGAAAGACTTACATTTTAGCTAATCAGTGCTCACTCCAGGTCACTTCACGTGCATAAGCTCAATGTTATCTATATGAAACACATGAACTAATGCCCTCTAGTGGTAAAAATGCATTCAGATTAGAGGCAGTCTTCAAGGTCTAAGAAAATAGCATATGAACCTTCTAGGTTTAGCTTCCAACTAAGAATACCAAAAGAACAAAGCAAAATTGGGGATAAAAGTAAATTTGGAAGTTGTTTAAAATTACATGCCCTATTTAAATACTGAAAGTTTTTTTTGGACATATAAACACATAAATATATATATGTATATATTTATATACATATATATTTACACTTTGCTGCACAATGCTGCGCGACTTATCCCCTTCACTGTGCTAAGTTCTGTGTCATGTCTATCTGCATTAGAACGAGGCTCCCATTGGAGCCCATGGAAGCGCGCTCTCGTAAGTGCAAAGCTTCCATGCAATGTGAACGTGAGGTTGCATTCACATTATGCTTTACTTGTAATACCAACGCACATTTGCGTGCTCTGGTATTACTGAGAGGAGCACAAATATTGCACTTCACTTGTAATCTGTTACAATATAGGCAACATGTCCTCGGTGGACAGATGGGAGTCACATATGCACCAACTTCTCGAGGATTATCTTCAGCAGTTAGATCGCTCACTTACCAAGACTTTCACAGGCCTGTTCTTACAGACCTCAGCTCAGACGGTGGTTACTGAGTTCTGTGAAACCTATGCTCCAGAGCTGGACAGATCCGAGCAGCCTACTGAAAGCTCTGGAAGCAAAGCTGTCTGAGGATCCAGGTATTACAGATACAACCTGTCTACTCTCTGATAATTTTACCTATATGGCTGACCTATTCCAGAACTTCACAGGGAGGATTCGCTAAATTACTCCGGAGAAACTAGCTAATAAATGAAAGACAGTTTCAATAGAGAGATCTAAACACTAATTGTACTCACTGACCGAATACACTAATTTTAAAGTGGTCCCCTCTCCCGACATGACAAACTCTTACACTTCCTGTGTGGACTGTGACTGTATTTGCCCCATCACAAAGGTTAATTTTAGGAACATAGACTTCTAATTGTCTCGGTAGGCTTTTCAAACTGATCCTTATATTGGACTTCCCTTTAATATATTTGTTGCTCTATATTTTTCTCTTTATTTCTAGTTATATCCTAATACACTATTATTTATATGATATGTATACTGTTGTAAGGTATATGCTCTAGTGTTAGCTGCCATTTAATTGAGCACTGCTACATACATTATTAGAACTGTAGTCCCCAGGTTGTTAGTATAATTATTTTGCTTAATTTAATTATGTTTGAAACTGCATTGGTAGATATAGCAAATATAGGGCTAGATTACGAGTGGAGCTGTATTTAGCGCTCCCGCTTGCACGTTAGTCGGGTTGCACTCGTATTACAAGCTGAAAGTAAAAAGATTTCATGCAAGGGTAAACCTGACACGCACAAAATATTATCACGACTACATTAACTTCTCCCATAAATTTCAATGGAGCATGAAACCCTTAAAAAAAAAAACACACCACCACCCATACTGGCGCGCAATATTCATGAGCGTTAAAAATCCTACATGAAATATTAATATTTCATATTCCAATCTTCTTCACATAGCAGAATGTGTCCTTTTTTATTTTTAAATGCATATTTTTATTCTTAAATACATATTACTATATATCTGTGTATACCTATATAATGTATCTATTCCTATAGCTATATAGGTATATATCTATTTTATATGAACAGAATCTGATATATATAGACATATATATTTAAGAATAAAAAGGACATTATTTTCTATGTGAAGAACATTGGAATGTAAAAACATAATTTATGCTTACCTGATAAATTCCTTTCTTCTGTAGTGTGATCAGTCCACGGGTCATCATTACTTCTGGGATATTACTCCTCCCCAACAGGAAGTGCAAGAGGATTCACCCAGCAGAGCTGCATATAGCTCCTCCCCTCTACGTCACTCCCAGTTATTCGACCAAGGACCAACGAGAAAGGAGAAACCAAGGGTGTAGTGGTGACTGGAGTATAACTTAAAAAATATTTACCTGCCTTAAAAAACAGGGCGGGCCGTGGACTGATCACACTACAGAAGAAAGGAATTTATCAGGTAAGCATAAATTATGTTTTCTTCTGTTATGTGTGATCAGTCCACGGGTCATCATTACTTCTGGGATACCAATACCAAAGCAAAAGTACACGGATGACGGGAGGGATAGGCAGGCTCTTTATACAGAAGGAACCACTGCCTGAAGAACCTTTCTCCCAAAAATAGCCTCCGAGGAAGCAAAAGTGTCAAATTTGTAAAATTTGGAAAAAGTATGAAGCGAAGACCAAGTTGCAGCCTTGCAAATCTGTTCAACAGAGGCCTCATTCTTGAAGGCCCAAGTGGAAGCCACAGCTCTAGTAGAATGAGCTGTAATTCTTTCAGGAGGCTGCTCTCCAGCAGTCTCATAAGCTAAACGAATTATGCTGCGAAGCCAAAAAGAAAGAGAGGTAGCAGAAGCCTTTTGACCTCTCCTCTGACCAGAGTAAACGACAAACAGAGAACGTTTGTCGAAATTCCTTAGTTGCCTGTAAGTAAAATTTTAGGGCACGAACTACGTCCAGATTGTGCAGTAGACGTTCCTTCTTCGAAGAAGGATTTGGGCACAAAGAAGGAACAACAATCTCTTGATTGATATTCCTGTTAGAGACTACCTTAGGTAAGAACCCAGGTTTAGTACGCAGAACTACCTTATCCGAATGAAAAATCAAATAAGGAGAATCACAATGTAAGGCTGATAACTCAGAGACTCTTCGAGCCGAGGAAATAGCCATTAAAAATAGAACTTTCCAAGATAACAACTTTATATCAATGGAATGAAGGGGTTCAAACGGAACGCCCTGTAAAACATTAAGAACAAGGTTTAAACTCCATGGTGGAGCAACAGTTTTAAACACAGGCTTAATCCTGGCCAAAGCCTGACAAAAAGCCTGAACGTCTGGAACTTCTGACAGACGTTTGTGTAACAGAATGGACAGAGCTGAGATCTGTCCCTTTAATGAACTAGCAGATAAACCCTTTTCTAAACCTTCTTGTAGAAAAGACAATATCCTAGGAATCCTAACCTTACTCCAAGAGTAACCTTTGGATTCACACCAATATAGGTATTTACGCCATATCTTATGGTAAATCCTTCTGGTAACAGGCTTCCTAGCCTGTATTAAGGTATCAATAACTGACTCAGAAAACCCACGTCTTGATAAAAACAGAATTTATGTTTACCTGATAAATTACTTTCTCCAACGGTGTGTCCGGTCCACGGCGTCATCCTTACTTGTGGGATATTCTCTTCCCCAACAGGAAATGGCAAAGAGCCCAGCAAAGCTGGTCACATGATCCCTCCTAGGCTCCGCCTTCCCCAGTCATTCGACCGACGTAAAGGAGGAATATTTGCATAGGAGAAACCATATGATACCGTGGTGACTGTAGTTAGAGAAATTAAATCATCAGACCTGATTAAAAAACCAGGGCGGGCCGTGGACCGGACACACCGTTGGAGAAAGTAATTTATCAGGTAAACATAAATTCTGTTTTCTCCAACATAGGTGTGTCCGGTCCACGGCGTCATCCTTACTTGTGGGAACCAATACCAAAGCTTTAGGACACGGATGATGGGAGGCAGCAAATCAGGTCACCTAGATGGAAGGCACCACGGTTTGCAAAACCTTTCTCCCAAAAATAGCCTCAGAAGAAGCAAAAGTATCAAATTTGTAAAATTTGGTAAAAGTGTGCAGTGAAGACCAAGTCGCTGCTTTACATATCTGATCAACAGAAGCCTCGTTCTTGAAGGCCCATGTGGAAGCCACAGCCCTAGTGGAATGAGCTGTGATTCTTTCAGGAGGCTGCCGTCCGGCAGTCTCATAAGCCAATCTGATGATGCTTTTAAGCCAAAAAGAGAGAGAGGTAGCAGTTGCTTTTTGACCTCTCCTTTTACCAGAATAAACAACAAACAAGGAAGATGTTTGTCTGAAATCCTTTGTAGCCTCTAAATAGAATTTTAGAGCACGAACTACATCCAAATTGTGCAACAAACGTTCCTTCTTTGAAACTGGATTCGGACACAAAGAAGGCACAACTATCTCCTGGTTAATATTTTTGTTAGAAACAACTTTCGGAAGAAAACCAGGTTTAGTACGCAAAACCACCTTATCTGCATGGAACACCAGATAAGGAGGAGAACACTGCAGAGCAGATAACTCTGAAACTCTTCTAGCAGAAGAAATTGCAACCAAAAACAAAACTTTCCAAGATAATAACTTAATATCTACGGAATGTAAGGGTTCAAACGGAACCCCTTGAAGAACTGAAAGAACTAAATTGAGACTCCAAGGAGGAGTCAAAGGTTTGTAAACAGGCTTGATTCTAACCAGAGCCTGAACAAAAGCCTGAACATCTGGCACAGCCGCCAGCTTCTTGTGAAGTAAAACAGATAAAGCAGAAATCTGTCCCTTCAAAGAACTTGCAGATAATCCTTTCTCCAAACCCTCTTGTAGAAAGGATAGAATCTTAGGAATTTTTACCCTGTTCCATGGGAATCCTTTCGATTCGCACCAACAGATATATTTCTTCCATACTTTATGGTAAATTTTTCTAGTTACAGGCTTTCTAGCCTGAATAAGAGTATCAATGACAGAATCTGAGAACCCACGCTTTGATAAAATCAAGCGTTCAATCTCCAAGCAGTCAGTTGGAGTGATGCCAGATTCGGATGTTCGAACGGACCTTGAACAAGAAGGTCCCGTCTCAAAGGTAGCTTCCATGGTGGAGCCGATGACATATTCACCAGGTCTGCATACCAAGTTCTGTGTGGCCACGCAGGAGCTATCAAGATCACCGAAGCCCTCTCTTGATTGATCCTGGCTACCAGCCTGGGAATGAGAGGAAACGGTGGGAACACATAAGCTAGGTTGAAGGTCCAGGGCGCTACTAGTGCATCTACTAGAGTCGCCTTGGGATCCCTGGATCTGGACCCGTAGCAAGGAACCTTGAAGTTCTGACGAGACGCCATCAGATCCATGTCTGGAATGCCCCATAATTGAGTTATTTGGGCAAAGATTTCCGGATGGAGTTCCCACTCCCCTGGATGAAATGTCTGACGACTCAGAAAATCCGCTTCCCAATTTTCCACTCCTGGGATGTGGATTGCAGACAAGTGGCAGGAGTGAAGCTCCGCCCATTGAATTACTTTGGTCACTTCTTCCATCGCCAGGGAACTCCTTGTTCCCCCCTGATGGTTGATATATGCAACAGTCGTCATGTTGTCTGATTGAAACCTTATGAATTTGGCCTTTGCTAGTTGAGGCCAAGCCTTGAGAGCATTGAATATCGCTCTCAGTTCCAGAATGTTTATCGGGAGAAGAGATTCTTCCCGAGACCATAGACCCTGAGCCTTCAGGTGTTTCCAGACCGCGCCCCAGCCCACCAGGCTGGCGTCGGTCGTTACAATGACCCACTCTGGTCTTCTGAAGCTCATCCCTTGGGACAGGTTGTCCAGGGTCAGCCACCAACGGAGTGAATCTCTGGTCCTCTGATCTACTTGGATCGTCGGGGACAAATCTGTATAATCCCCATTCCACTGTCTGAGCATGCACAGTTGTAATGGTCTTAGATGAATTCGCGCAAAAGGAACTATGTCCATTGCCGCAACCATCAAACCTATTACTTCCATGCACTGCGCTATGGAAGGAAGAAGAACAGAATGAAGTACTTGACAAGAGCTTAGAAGTTTTGATTTTCTGGCTTCTGTCAGAAAAATCTTCATTTCCAAGGAGTCTATTATTGTTCCCAAGAAGGGAACTCTTGTTGACGGGAATAGAGAACTTTTTTCTACGTTCACTTTCCACCCGTGAGATCTGAGAAAGGCTAGGACAATGTCCGTATGAGCCTTTGCTTGTGGTAGAGACGACGCTTGAATCAGTATGTCGTCCAAGTAGGGTACTACTGCAATGCCCCTTGGCCTTAGCACCGCTAGAAGGGACCCTAGTACCTTTGTGAAAATTCTTGGAGCAGTGGCTAGTCCGAATGGAAGTGCCACAAACTGGTAATGCTTGTCCAGAAAGGCGAATCTTAGGAACCGATGATGTTCCTTGTGGATAGGAATATGTAGATACGCATCCTTTAAATCCACCGTGGTCATGAATTGACCTTCCTGGATGGTAGGAAGAATTGTCCGAATGGTTTCCATCTTGAACGATGGGACCTTGAGAAATTTGTTTAGGATCTTAAGATCCAAAATTGGCCTGAATGTTCCCTCTTTTTTGGGAACTATGAACAGATTGGAGTAAAACCCCATCCCTTGTTCTCCTAATGGATCAGGATGAATCACTCCCATTTTTAACAGGTCTTCTACACAATGTAAGAATGCCTGTCTTTTTATTTGGTCTGAAGACAATTGAGACCTGTGGAACCTTCCCCTTGGGGGTAGTTTTTTGAATTCCAGGAGATAACCTTGAGAAACTATTTCTAGCGCCCAAGGATCCTGAACATCTCTTGCCCAAGCCTGAGCGAAGAGAGAGAGTCTGCCCCCCACCAGATCCGGTCCCGGATCGGGGGCCAGCATCTCATGCTGTCTTGGTAGAGGTAGCTGGCTTCTTGGCCTGCTTACCTTTGTTCCAGCCTTGCATCGGTCTCCAGGCTGGCTTGGTTTGAGAAGAATTACCCTCTTGCTTAGAGGATGTAGAATTTGAGGCTGGTCCGTTTCTGCGAAAGGGACGAAAATTTGTTTTATTTTTAGCCTTAAAAGACCTATCCTGAGGAAGGGCGTGGCCCTTTCCCCCAGTGATGTCTGAAATAATCTCTTTCAAGTCAGGGCCAAACAGCGTTTTCCCCTTGAAAGGGATGTTAAGCAATCTGTTCTTGGAGGACACATCCGCTGACCAAGACTTCAGCCAAAGCGCTCTGCGCGCCACAATAGCAAAAACTGAATTTTTCGCCGCTAATCTAGCTAATTGCAAAGTGCGTCTAAGGTAAAGGAGTTAGCCAACTTAAGTGCTTGAACTCTGTCCATAACCTCCTCATAAGAGGATGCTTGATTGAGCGACTTTTCTAGTTCCTCGAACCAGAAACACGCTGCTGTAGTGACAGGAACAATGCATGAAATTGGTTGTAGAAGGTAACCTGCTGAACAAACATCTTTTTAAGCAAACCCTCTAATTTTTTATCCATAGGATCTTTGAAAGCACAACTATCTTCTATAGGGATAGTGGTGCGTTTGTTTAGAGTAGAAACCGCCCCCTCGACCTTGGGGACTGTCTGCCATAAGTCCTTCCTGGGGTCGACCATAGGAAATAATTTCTTAAATATAGGGGGAGGGACAAAAGGTATGCCGGGCCTTTCCCATTCTTTATTTACAATGTCCGCCACCCGCTTGGGTATAGGAAAAGCTTCGGGGGGCACCGGGACCTCTAGGAACCTGTCCATCTTACATAATTTCTCTGGAATGACCAAATTGTCACAATCATCCAGAGTAGATAACACCTCCTTAAGCAGAGCGCGGAGATGTTCCAATTTAAATTTAAATGTAATAACGTCAGGTTCAGCTTGTTGAGAAATTTTTCCTGAATCTGAAATTTCTCCCTCAGACAAAACCTCCCTAGCCCCTTCAGACTGGTGTAAGGGCATGTCAGAACCATTATCATCAGCGTCCTCATGCTCTTCAGTATCTAAAACAGAGCAGTCACGCTTTCGCTGATAAGTGGGCATTTTGGCTAAAATGTTTTTAATAGAATTATCCATTACAGCCGTTAATTGTTGCATAGTAAGGAGGATTGGCGCACTAGGTTCACTAGGGACCTCCTGAGTGGGCAAGACTGGTGTAGACATAGAAGGAGATGATGCAGTACCATGCTTACTCCCCTCACTTAAGGAATCATTTTGGGCAACATTATTATCAGTGGCATCATTGTCCCTACTTTGTTTGTCACATTCATCACATATATTTAAATGGAGAGGAACCTTGGCTTCCGAACATACAGAACATCGTCTATCTGATAGTTCAGACATGTTAATAGGCATAAACTTGATAACAAAGCACAAAAAACGTTTTAAAATAAAACCGTTACTGTCTCTTTAAATTTTAAACTGAACACACTTTTTTACTGAATATACGCAAAAGTATGAAGGAAATGTTCAAAATTCACCAAAATTTCACCACAGTGTCATAAAGCCTTAAAAGTATTGCACACCAAATTTGAAAGCTTTAACTCTTAAAATAACGGAACCGGAGCCGTTTTTACATTTAACCCCTATACAGTCCCTGGTATCTGCTTTGCTGAGACCCAACCAAGCCCAGAGGGGAATACGATACCAAATGACGCCTTCAATAAGCTTTTTCAGTGGATCTGAGCTCCTCACACATGCATCTGCATGCCTTGCTTCTCAAAAACAACTGCGCATTAGTGGCGCGAAAATGAGGCTCTGCCTATGACTAGAAAAGGCCCCCAAGTGAAAAAGGTGTCCAATACAGTGCCTGCCGTTTTTTTAATAAAATTCCCAAGATTAAAATAACTCTCCAAAGTTATAAACCATTAAATATGCTTATAAAGTAATCGTTTTGGCCCAGAAAAATGTCTACCAGTCTTTAAAGACCTTGTGAAGCCCTTTTATTCTTATATTGAAAATTAAGAAAATGGCTTACCGGATCCCATAGGGAAAATGACAGCTTCCAGCATTACCAAGTCTTGTTAGAAATGTGTCATACCTCAAGCAGCCAAAGTCTGCTCACTGTTTCCCCCAACTGAAGTTAATTCCTCTCAACAGTCCTGTGTGGAAACAGCCATCGATTTTAGTAACGGTTGCTAAAATCATTTTCCTCTTACAAACAGAAATCTTCATCTCTTTTCTGTTTCAGAGTAAATAGTACATACCAGCACTATTTTAAAATAACAAACTCTTGATAGAAGAATAAAAACTACATTTAAACACCAAAAAACTCTGAGCCATCTCCGTGGAGATGTTGCCTGTGCAACGGCAAAGAGAATGACTGGGGAAGGCGGAGCCTAGGAGGGATCATGTGACCAGCTTTGCTGGGCTCTTTGCCATTTCCTGTTGGGGAAGAGAATATCCCACAAGTAAGGATGACGCCGTGGACCGGACACACCTATGTTGGAGAAATCAAGCGTTCAATTTCCAAGCAGTCAGCTTCAGAGAAGTTAGATTTTGATGTTTGAAAGGACCCTGTATCAGAAGGTCCTGTTTCAGAGGTAGAGACCAAGGTGGACAGGATGACATGTCCACCAGGTCTGCAAACCAAGTCCTGCGTGGCCATGCAGGTGCTATTAGAATCACTGATGCTCTCTCCTGTTTGATTCTGGCAATCAATCGAGGAAGTAACGGGAAGGGTGGAAACACGTAAGCCATCCTGAAGTCCCAAGGTGCTGTCAGGGCATCTATCAGGACTGCTCCTGGATCCCTGGATCTGGACCCGTAACGAGGAAGCTTGGCGTTCTGTCGAGACGCCATGAGATCTATCTCTGGTTTGCCCCAACGTCGAAGTATTTGGGCAAAGACCTCCGGATGAAGTTCCCACTCCCCCGGATGAAAAGTCTGACGACATAAGAAATCCGCCTCCCAGTTCTCCACTCCCGGGATGTGGATTGCTGACAGGTGGCAAGAGTGAGACTCTGCCCAGCGAATTATCTTTGATACTTCCATCATTGCTAGGGAGCTTCTTGTCCCTCCCTGATGGTTGATGTAAGCTACAGTCGTGATGTTGTCCGACTGAAACCTGATGAACCCCCGAGTTGTCAACTGGGGCCAAGCCAGGAGGGCATTGAGAACTGCTCTCAATTCCAGAATGTTTATTGGCAGGAGACTCTCCTCCTGACTCCATTGTCCCTGAGCCTTCAGAGAATTCCAGACGGCACCCCAACCTAGAAGGCTGGCGTCTGTTGTTACAATTGTCCAGTCTGGTCTGCTGAATGGCATCCCCCTGGACAGATGTGGCCGAGAAAGCCACCATAGAAGAGAATTTCTGGTCTCTTGATCCAGATTCAGAGAAGGGGACAAGTCTGAGTAATCCCCATTCCACTGACTTAGCATGCACAGTTGCAGTGGTCTGAGGTGTAAGCGTGCAAAGGGTACTATGTCCATTGCCACTACCATTAAGCCGATTACCTCCATGCATTGAGCCACTGACGGGTGTTGAATGGAATGAAGGGTGCGGCAAGCACTTTGAAGTCTTGTTAACCTGTCCTCTGTCAGGTAAATCTTCATTTCTACAGAATCTATAAGAGTCCCCAGGAAGGGAACTCTTGTGAGTGGAACGAGTGAACTTTTCTTTTCGTTCACCTTCCATCCATGTGACCTTAGAAAAGCCAGTACTAACTCTGTATGAGACTTGGCAGTTTGAAAGCTTGAAGCTTGTATCAGAATGTCGTCTAGGTACGGAGCTACCGAGATTCCCCGCTGTCTTAGTACCGCCAGAAGAGCACCCAGAACCTTTGTGAAGATTCTTGGAGCTGTAGCCAATCCGAATGGAAGAGCTACAAACTGGTAATGCCTGTCTAGGAAGGCAAACCTTAGGTACCGGTAATGATCTTTGTGAATCGGTATGTGAAGGTAAGCATCCTTTAAATCCACTGTGGTCATGTACTGACCCTTTTGGATCATAGGTAAAATTGTCCGAATAGTCTCCATTTTGAACGATGGAACTCTTAGGAATTTGTTTAGGATCTTTAAATCCAGGATTGGTCTGAAAGTTCCCTCCTTTTTGGGAACCACAAACAGATTTGAGTAAAACCCTTGTCCCTGTTCCGACCGTGGAACTGGATGGATTACTCCCATTAACAAGAGCTCTTGAACGCAGCGTAGAAACGCCTCTTTCTTTGCTTGGTTTGTTGACAACCTTGATAGATGAAATCTCTCTTTTGGAGGAGAGTATTTGAAGTCCAGAAGGTATCCCTGAGATATTATCTCTAGCGCCCAGGGATCCTGGACATCTCTTGCCCAAGCCTGGGCAAAGAGAGAAAGTCTGCCCCCCACTAGATCCGATCCCGGATCGGGGGCCCTCAATTCATGCTGTCTTAGGGGCAGCCGCAGGTTTCCTGGCCTGCTTGCCCTTGTTCCAAGACTGGTTAGGTCTCCAGCCTTGTCTGAAGCGAGCAACAGATCCCTCTTGTTTTGGAGCAGAGGAAGTTGATGCTGCTCCTGCTTTGAAATTCCGAAAGGAACGAAAATTAGACTGTCTAGCCTTAGGTTTGGCTCTGTCTTGAGGCAGGGCGTGGCCCTTACCTCCTGTAATGTCAGCGATAATTTCTTTCAAACCGGGCCCAAATAAGGTCTGCCCTTTGAAAGGTATATTAAGTAATTTGGACTTAGAAGTAACATCAGCTGACCAGGATTTTAGCCACAGTGCTCTGCGCGCCTGAATGGCGAATCCGGAATTCTTAGCCGTAAGTTTAGTTAAATGTACTACGGCTTCCGAAATGAATGAATTAGCTAGCTTAAGGATTCTAAGCCTGTCCGTAATGTCGTCCAGAGTAGCTGAACTAATGTTCTCTTCCAGAGACTCAATCCAGAATGCCGCTGCAGCCGTGACCAGCGCAATGCATGCAAGGGGTTGCAATATAAAACCTTGTTGAACAAACATTTTCTTAAGGTAACCCTCTAACTTTTTATCCATTGGATCTGAAAAGGCACAGCTATCCTCCACCGGGATAGTGGTACGCTTAGCTAAAGTAGAAACTGCTCCCTCCACCTTAGGGACCGTTTGCCATAAGTCCCGTGTGGTGGCGTCTATTGGAAACATCTTTCTAAATATCGGAGGGGGTGAGAACGGCACACCGGGTCTATCCCACTCCTTAGTAATAATTTCAGTTAGTCTCTTAGGTATAGGAAAAACGTCAGTACTCGTTGGTACAGCAAAATATTTATCCAACCTACACATTTTCTCTGGTATTGCAACTGTGTTACAATCATTCAGAGCCGCTAACACCTCCCCTAGTAATACACGGAGGTTTTCCAGCTTAAATTTAAAATTTGAAATATCTGAATCCAATCTGTTTGGATCAGACGCGTCAGCAGCAGAATGAAGCTCTCCGTCCTCATGTTCTGCAAGTTGTGACGCAGTATCTGACATGGCCCTAGCATTATCAGCGCACTCTGTTCTCACCCCAGAGTGATCACGCTTGCCTCTTAGCTCTGGTAATTTAGCCAAAACCTCAGTCATAACAGTAGCCATATCTTGTAATGTTATTTGTAATGGCCGCCCAGATGTACTGGGCGCCACAATATCGCGCACCTCCCGAGCGGGAGATGCAGGTACTGTCACGTGAGGCGAGTTAGTCGGCATAACTCTCCCCTCGTTGTTAGGTGAAATTTGTTCAATTTGTACAGATTGACTTTTATTTAAAGTAGCATCAATACAGTTAGTACATAAATTTCTATTGGGCTCCACTTTGGCATTAGCACAAATAGTACAGGTCTCTTCCTCTGAATCAGACATGTTTAACACACTAGCAACTAAACTTGCAACTTGGAAATATTATTCAAGTAAAATACAATGAAAAACGTACTGTGCCTAAGAAGCACAGAAAGATTTATGACAGTTGAAATTAATAAACTGAAAAGGTTACAGCATCAATCTTTGTAAAACAAAACACAATTTTAGCAAAGGTTTGTTCCCATTAGCAAGAATAACTAACCCTGATGGCAGAAAAAAAAGTTAAAGAATAAACGTTTTTTATCACAGTCAACTACAATCTCACAGCTCTGTTGTGAAGATTACTTCCCTCAAAACAAGTTTTGAAGACCCCTGAGTTCTGTAGAGATGAACCGGAACATGCAGGAAAAAACAATGAGCTTCTGACTGAAATTTTTGATGCGTAGCAAAAGCGCCAAAAAGGGCCCCTCCCCCTCACACACAACAGTGAGAGAGATCAGTAAACTGTCAGAATTAGATCAAGCAACTGCCAAGTGGAAAAATAGTGCCCAAACATTTTATTCACCCAGTACCTCAGAAAATGAAAACGATTTTACATTCCAGCAAAAACGTTTAACATAAATTAAGAGTTATTAAAAAGCCTGTTGCTTGCAAATAGGCTAAAGTCTTATATATACAGTGTAATTCCAGTGAAGTACCATTCCCCAGAATACTGAAGTGTAAAATATACATACATGACAAAATATCGGTATGGCAGGATTTTCTCATCAATTCCATTGTCAGAAAAATAAAAGCTGCTACATACCTCTTTGCAGATTAATCTGCCCGCTGTCCCCTGATCTGAAGTTTACCTCTCCTCAGATGGCCGAGAAACAGCAATATGATCTTAACTACTCCGGCTAAAATCATAGTAAAAACCCTGGTAGATTCTTCTTCAAATTCTACCAGAGAAGGAATAACACACTCCAGTGCTATTATAAAATAACAAACTTTTGATTGAAGGTATAAAACTAAATATAATCACCATAGTCCTCTCACACATCCTATCTAGTCGTTGGGTGCAAGAGAATGACTGGGAGTGACGTAGAGGGGAGGAGCTATATGCAGCTCTGCTGGGTGAATCCTCTTGCACTTCCTGTTGGGGAGGAGTAATATCCCAGAAGTAATGATGACCCGTGGACTGATCACACTTAACAGAAGAAATATGATTTTAAACCGGTCAGGTTAGCACACATGAAAATTTTGTAATCTTAAGGTGATTATTGAAATATTACATATCAAATATTAAACATACTGTAAAATATACAGATATATTCTATGGATTTAGAATATTTTACAGCATTTTTAATAATTGTTATTATTATTTTTTAATATATTTATGTAATATTTCAATAACACACATTAAAATTACTTCGTTTTCATGTGCGCTAACCCATCGTGTTAAAATCTAAATTGCGAAACCTGATGCGCGAAACACATATTTTACTCATATCTCTGTTCTTCACATAGAAAATAAAGTACTTTTTATTATTAAATATATATTTCTATATATATCTGATACTGTTCATGTAAAATACATATCTATACCTATATATCTATAGGAATAGATATAAAGGAATAAGTATATATATATATATATATATATATATATATATATGTATTTACAATAAAAAGGACATCATTATGAAGAACATTGGAATGTGAAATATGTACAGTAAATATACAGTAAAACACAAACACTTAAATACATCTGTACACACACGTACATACACTGTGTATATATATATATATATATATATATATACACACACAGTATATTTAGATACATATATGTATGTATCTCTATGTATGTTAAAGCCCTTTGCAGCCTTTATTTTGTAACACCTGAGACCTCATATCTTTGAGCCCTTAAAAATCATAAAAAAAATTGCATTAAAAAGTTATATCAGACAAGGTTATTATGAGTGTAACTGTACTTTTAAAGGTATCACAATTAACCACAGCTCTGAAGTCGCAATAAACTGGCATGCGCTCAAGCAAATGCGTTTACTTCTAACTGCGCTATTTCTGACGTACGCAAAGAGTCACAAAATGCCCCTTATCGCACGCGAGCTACAGTTAGCTCTCCACTCTTAAATTAACCCATAGTCTCTGACTTTGTAGTTATTTAACAGTGAGACTGGTTTTTAGATTAGTTCCCTATCGATGTGGTTTGTAATTCCTCACTATTTATCTGTTTTTCTAGATAATATGTAGTACTATGGGACAATTGGAGTATAATCACTTCTCTTACTAAGATGTTTGAATATTTCTCATAGCAAATTTGCTTAGATGCTATACATATAGTGGTGAAAATTGAGCCACTTTAATTTATTTTTATTGAAATTTGTTGTTTGTCATTATTTTCTTCAATGAGTCCTCACACACTATACAGTTCTGTGCAGGCACTAAGTTCAGACTTTTAGTCTCAATTTGATTGTGTCTTGTCCCATTTGGCTCAGCGTTCTCAGTTGGCTCACCTTTGAGCATACTTATTTTAATTCCTAATTATCTCATAATAGGTTGTCATTAAAAGCCCAGTAAAACAGAATTTATGCTTACCTGATAAATTACTTTCTCCAACGGTGTGTCCGGTCCACGGCGTCATCCTTACTTGTGGGAAGAGAATATCCCACAAGTAAGGATGACGCCGTGGACCGGACACACCAATGTTGGAGAAATACAGTAGATTTGCATAAACAAAAATACATGATGAAAAGACAATGCAATAGCACTTAACTTCAAATGAGTAGTAAAAAAAATTCTGAAAAATTTCACTCCCCCTGTATCATGTGGTAGCTATCAGCCAATCACAAATGTATATACGTATATTATATGAATTCTTGCACATGCTCAGTAGGCGCTGGTGACTCAAAGTGTAAATATAAAAAGACTGTGCACAATTTTTTAATGTAAGTAATTTGGAAAGTTTAAAATTGTGTGCTCTATCTGAATCATGAAAGTTTGATTTTGACTTGAGCAGCCCTTTAACTTTATGACTTTATATTTAGGTTACAGGTGGAAAACCCTTTATACGAACTGCTAAGGACCAAAAAAGGTTTGGATTTCGTAGCAGACTGGATTTTAGAATATTTACACCTGTAAAATGGGACAGTTTGTAGAGGGGATGGAGCCAAATGTAAACAACAATATCTTATGTCATTTGGGCAATATTTACATAATACATCTTATACATGTAATCTAAAGGTAGTTATATATAATGTTTAATACTTTGTACCCTCAGAAAGATAGTGCTGTACTGTAATCAGAAAGGTAATATTTGTGGTTTTAAATAAATATAGGCTATTATTTACATTTTACGACACAAAAACAAAAAACAAAGACACAGACAGAGAAGACTGTGACTTGTAGGAAGGAAAAAAATGTAATTTTTTGATAATTTAAAAAAAAAAAAAATTAATTGAAAAGTTTGGATTTCAGAATAAGTTTGGATTTTGGAATTCCGGATTTGGGAATTTGTACCTGTATACAGTTTTAAGGGCCCAAAAGTAGCCCTTGCAATCATATCTTTTAGTTGTATATTTTATTCACCTGACAACATATTGCTTTAAAGGGACATTAACACAATAAATGCTAGATAGAATGATGCATTCAAATAAAAGATTATTCCGAGAATAACATGTAGATGTATTTTTTAAAGTTTCATTAGCTGTTAAAATATTGGCAAAAATAAGTGTAAAATTTTCGTGTCTATTAAACAATGGGAGCTGCCATGTTGTAACTTAGGTTACCTTCTCTGCTGGGCCAATTAGGGACAGTTATAAATAGATTACTAGAGTGTGCAGCCAAAGGCTATGTGGAATATAACAGTGTTCTGCAGTTCCATTTCTAACAGGAACTGAAAAGCTCATAATTTCAGAATGGAATTACAGGAAAAGGGGACAAAATAAATAATGAAAGTATATTGCAGAGGTTGCTTTATTTATATATATATATATATATATATATATATATATATATATATATATATATATATATATATATATATATATATATATATATATATATATATATATATATATATACACACGATTTATCATTGTATATTACTATCTCAAAGTGTTTAATGTCGCTTTTATGGCTGCTTTAGCCTAAGTGTGGCCTGTGTAACTCAGTTATACTACTCCCTCTGAGTCATAACTACATTATTAAAGGTCAAATATTGTCTTTGAATTGTTTATGGAAATATTTAGATTAAAATATAAAAGTTTGATAGAAATATTTCTTGTTGGTTACCTATAACTAATCAATATTTTGGAAACATCTTTTCATGTAATTGGCAAGAGTCCATGAGCTAGTGACATATGGGATATACAATCCTACCAGGAGGGGCAAAGTTTCCCAAACCTCAAAATGCCTATAAATACACCCCTCACCACACCCACAATTCAGTTTTACAAACTTTGCCTCCTATGGAGGTGGTGAAGTAAGTTTGTGCTAAGATTTCTACGTTGATATGCGCTTCTCAGCAATGTTGAAGCCAGATTCCTCTCAGTACGGCGAATGTCAGAGGGACGTGAAGGGAGTATCACTTATTTATTGAATACGATGATTTCCCTAACGGGGGTCTATTTCATGGGTTCTCTGTTATCGGTCGTAGGGATTCATCTCCTACCTCCCTTTTCAGATCGACGATATACTCTCAATTTACCATTACCTCTACTGTCAACTGTTTCTGTACTGGTTTGGCTATCTGCTATATGTGGATGGGTGTCTTTTGGTAAGTATGTTTTTTATTACTAAAGACACCTCAGCTATGGTTTGGCACTTTATGCATTTATATAAAGTTCTAAATATATGTATTGTACTTATATTTGCCATGAGTCAGGTTCATGTATTTCCTTCTGCAGACTGTCAGTTTCATAATTGGGTAATATAAACATCTTTTATAGAAATTTTACAAGTCTTTTTTTCAATTGACTACTTCTTGCAAATTGCGGGTGGCATTAGGCCCGCGGGTGTGTCAAATGCTAAACTTTATTGCGTCATTCTTGGTGCGAAAATATTTTTGGCGCGGAAAAATACGTCTATGACGCAACTTCGTCATTTCCGTCGTCATACTTGATGCCGAGACCTTTCACACGGTTGCGTCATTAGTGACGTGAGTGTGTCATTTCCGGTTATTTTTGGTGCCAAAAAGTTTACGTTACGTTGTGCGTCCTACTTAGCGCCAAACTTTTTCATTATTTTAATACCCCATTGATGTTTGCCTCTTGATTTTTTCTCTATCAGAGGCCTATGCTATTTGCTTTTTTTCCCATTCCTGAAACTGTCATATAAGGAAATAGATCATTTTGCTTTTTATGTTGTTTTTTCTCTTACATTTTGCAAGATGTCTTTATCTGATCCTGCCTCAGAAGTTTCTGCTGGAACATTGCTGCCTGACATCGGTCCTACGAAAGCTAAGTGCATTTGTTGTAAAATTATTGAAATTATTTCGCTGATTGTCATTTGTAATAGTTGTCATGATAAACTTTTACATGCAGTTAGTGTATCCATCAGTAATAGCACATTGCCAGTTGTAGTTCCTTCAACTTCTAATGTGCATGATATACCTGTAAATTTTAAAGAATTTGTTTCTGATTCTATTTTGAAGGCTTTGTCTGCATTTCCAACTTCTAATAAACGTAAAGGTCTTTTAAAACTTCTCATTTAGTTGATGAAATTTCAAATGACCAACAACATAATTTATCCTCTTCTGATGAGGATCTATCTGATACAGAAGATCCTTCCTCAGACATTGACACTGACAAATCTACTTATTTATTTAAAATAGAGTATATGCGTTCTTTATTAAAAGAAGTATTAATTATTTTGGATACTGAGGTAACCAGTCCTATTGACGTTCAGTCTAATAAACGTTTAAATGCTGTTTTTTAACCTCCTGTGGTTTCTCCAGGGGGTTTTCCTATTCCTGAGGCTATTTCTGATATGATTTCTAGGGAATAGAATAAGCCAGGTACTTCTTTTATTCCTTCTTCAAGGTTTAAAAAATTGTATCCTTTACCAGCAAAATCTATAGAGTTTTGGGAAAAAATCCTCAAAGTTGATGGGGCTATTTCTACTCTTGCTAAATGTACCACTATTCCTATGGAAGATAGTACTTCCTTTAAGGATCCTTTAGATAGGAAGCTTGAATCTTATCTAAGGAAGGCCTATTTATATTAAGGTCATCTTCTTAGACCTGCAATTTCTTTGGCTGATGTTGCGGCTGTATCAACCTTCTGATTGGAGAATTTAGCGCAACAGGAATTGGATTCTGACTTATCTAGCATTATTCGCCTATTGCAATATGCTAATCATTTTATTGTGATGCAATTTTTTATATTATCAAAATTGAGGTTAGATCCATGTCTTTAGCTATTTTAGCTAGAAAAGCTTTGTGGCTTAAATCTTGGAATGCTGATATGACATCTAAATCTAGATTACTATCTCTTTCTTTCCAAGGTAATAATTTATTTGGTTCTCAGTTGGATTCTATTATTTCAACTGTCACTGGGGGAAGGGAGTTTTTCTGCCTCAGGATTAAAAACCTAAGGGTAAATCTAAGGCTTCTAACCATTTTCGTTCCTTTCGTCAGAATAAGGAACAAAAACTCAATCTTCCCCCCAAGGAGTCTGCTTTCAATTGGAAGCCTTCCTCAAATTGGAATAAATCCAAGCCATTTAGGAAACCAAAGTCAGCCCCTAAGTCCGCATGAAGGTGCGACCCTCATTCCAGCTCAGCTGGTAGGGGGCAGATTAAGGTTTTTCAAAGATATTTGGATAAAAACATAATTTATGCTTACCTGATAAATTTATTTCTCTTGTAGTGTATCCAGTCCACGGATCATCCATTACTTATGGAATATATTCTCCTTCCCAACAGGAAGTTGCAAGAGTCCACCCACAGCAAAGCTGCTATATAGCTCCTCCCCTAACTGCCATATTCAGTCATTCGACCGAAAACATGCAGAGAAAGGAAAAACCATAGGGTGCAGTGGTGACTGTAGTTCAAATGAAAAAATTACCTGCCTTAAAGTGACAGGGCGGGCCGTGGACTGGATACACTACAAGAGAAATACATTTATCAGGTAAGCATAAATTATGTTTTCTCTTGTTAAGTGTATCCAGTCCACGGATCATCCATTACTTATGGAATACCAATACCAAAGCTAAAGTACACGGCTGATGGGAGGGACAAGGCAGGTACTTAAACGGAAGTTACCACTGCCTGTAAAAAAAACCTTTCTCCCAAAAATAGCCTCCGAAGAAGCAAGGTATCAAATTTGTTAAATTTGAAAAAGTATGAAGCGCAGACCAAGACTCCGTCTTGTAAATCTGTTCAACAGAAGCCACATTTAAAAAAGGCCCAAGTGAAAACCACAGCTCTAGTAGAATGAGCTGCAATCCCTTCAGGAGGCTGCTGTCCAGCAGTCTCATAACAAAAAGACAGAGAGGCTGCTGAAGTCTTTTGACCTCTCCTCTGTCCAGAATAGACAACAAACAAGGTGAACGTTTGATAAAAACTGTAGTAACTTGTAAGTAAAACTTTAAAGCACAAACCACGTCCAATATTGTGTAATAGACGTTCCTTCTTTGAGGAAGGATTAGGATACAAGCATGGAACAACTATCTCTTGAGTGATGTTCTTGTTAGATACCACCTTAGGAAAAAACCCAGGTTGGTACGCAGGACTACCTTATCCGTACGAAGGACCAGATAAGGAGAATCACATTGTAACACAGATAACTTGGAGACTCTACGAGTCGAGGAAATAGCTACCCAAAAGGAACTTTCCAAGATAAAGTTTGATATCTATGGAACAAAAAAAGGTTCAAACAGAACTTCTTGAAGAGCCTTAAGAACCAGGTTTAAGCTCCATGGTGGGGCAACAGTTTTAAACACAGGCTTGGATCTAACCAAAGCCTGACCAAATGCCTGAACGTCTAGAATACCTGCCAGACGCTGGTGCAAAAAAAATAATAATAAAAAAAAAAAAATAGACAGAGTAAAAATCTGTCCCTTTTAAGGAATTAGCTGACAACCCTTTTCTCAAAAACATCTTGGAGAAAAGATAATATCCTGGGAATCAAGGCTTTACTCCTTGGATTCATAACAATCAGATATTTACACCATATCTATGTTCAATTTTCCTAGAGACAGGCTTTCATGTCTGTATTTAAGGTATCAATGACTGACTCGGAGAAGCCATGCTTTGATAACATCAAGCGTTCAGTCTCCAGGCAGTCCATCTCAGATTGATTCTATTTAGATGGTTGAAAGGACCCTGAGGTAGAGGGACCTGTCTCAGAAGCAGAGACCGTGATGGAAAGGATGACATGTCCACCAGATCTGCATACCAGGTTCTGCGTGGCTACGCAGGCGCTGTCAAAAACACCAAAGCCCTCTCCTGCTTGGTCTTGACCTCCGGAGGAAATCCCACTCCCCCGGAAGAAAAGTCTGACGACTTAGAAAATCCACCTCCCAGTTCTCAACACCTGGGATATGGATAGCTGATAGACAAGAGTGAGTCTCTGTCCAGTGAATTATTGTAAGACTTCTAACATCACTAGGGAACTTCTGTTCCCCCTTGATGGCTGATGTAAGCCACAGTCGTGTATATTGTCCAACTGAGTATGATGTACCTCAGAGTTGCTAACTGAGGCCAAGTCTGAAGAGCCTGGAATATCACTCCCAGAATAGTTATTAGAAGGAGGGTCTCCTCCTAAGTCCACTATCCCTGAGCCTTCAGGGAGTTCCAGACTGCATCCGAACCTAAAAGGCTGGCATCCATTGTAACAATTGTCCCATCTGACCTGCGGAAGGTCATACCCTTGGACAGATGGACCCGACATAGTCACCAGAGAAGAGAATCTCTGGTCTCTTGGTCCAGGATCAACAGGGGGACAAATCTGTGTAATCCCCGTTCCTCTGACTGAGCATGCATAGTTGCAGCGGTCTGAAATGTAGACGTGCAAACGGTACTATGTCCCTTGCCGCTACCTATTAAGCCGATTTCATTCATGTACTGAGCCACCGAAGGGCGCGGATGGGATGAAAAACACGGCAGAAATTTAGAAACTTTGACAACCTGGACTCCGTCAGGTAAATTTTCATTTCTACAGAATCTATCAGAGTCCCTAGGAGGGAAACCCTTGAGATTGGGGATAGAGAACTCTTTCCTTGTTCACTTTCCACCCATGTGATCTCAGAAATGCCAGTACTACGTCCGTATGAGACTTGGCAATTTGGATGTTTGACGCCTGTATCAAGATGTCGTCTAACTAAGGGGCCACTTCTATGCCCCGCTGCCTAAGGACCACCAAAGCGACCCCAGAACCTCCATAAAGATTCTTGGGGCTGTAGATATCCCAAAGGAAAGAGCTACAAACTGGTAATGCCTGTCTAGAAAGGCAAACCTGAAAAACGAAGGTGATCTTTATGCATCACAATGTGAGGATAAGCATCCTTCAAATCCATTGTAGTCCTCTATTGACTCTCCTGGATCATAGTTAAGATGGTACGAATAGTTTCCATCTTAAATGACGGAATTCTGAGGAATTTGTTTAAGACCTTTAGATCCAAAATAGGTCTGAAGGTTCCCTCACCTTGGGAACCACAAACAGATTTGAGTAAAAACTCTGTCCCTGTTCCTCTCTTGGAACTGGATGGATCTCGTACACAATGTAAGAATGCCTCCTTCTTTATCTGGTTTGCAGATAATTGTGAAGGCGAAATCTCCCCTTTTTTTGGGGGGGAATCTTTGAAATCCAGAAGATATCTCTGGGATATAAATTCCAATGCCTAGGGATCCTGGGCATCTCTTGCCCACGCCCGGGCAAAGAATGAAAGTCTGCCCCCTATAGGATCCGTTACCGGATAGGGGTCCGTTCTTCATGCTGCCTTAGAGGCAGCAGCAGGCTCCTTGGCCTGCTTATCTTTGTTCCAGGTCCAATTGTCTCCAGACCGCCTTGGACTGAGCAAAAATTCCCTCTTGTTTTGCCTTAGAGGAAGTGGATGCCACACCTGCCCTGAAGTTTTAAAAGGCACGAAAATTAGACCTTTTTTGGCCCTTGATTCCTATCCTGAGGAAGGGCATGACCTTTTCCTCCAGTGATATAAGCAATAATCTCCTTCAAACCAGGCCCGAATAGGGTCTGCCCCTTGAAGGGAAGTTAAGTAGTTTATTTATAAAAGTCACGACAGCTGACCATGATATAAGCCATAGCGCTCTGCGCGCCAGTATAGTAAAAAACAGAATTCTTAGCCGTTAGTCTAGTCAAATGAACAAAGGCATAAAAAAACAAAGGAATTGGCTAGCATAAGCTTGTCAAATATATTCATTCAATGGAGTCGCTAACTGTAAAGCCTCATCAAGAGACTCAACCCAGAACTCTGCAGCAGCGACAGAAGCAATGTATGCAAGGGGCTGCAGGATAAAACCCTGTTGAATAAACATTTTTTATCCATTGGATCTAAAAAGCACAACTGTTCTTGCCAGAGGTAGTGGTACGCTTAGCTAGAGTAGAAACTATTCTCTCCACCTTAGGAACTGTCTGCCAGAAGTCCCGTGGTGGTAACTATTAGAAAACATTCTTCTAAAAAATAGGAGGGGAAGAGAACGGCACACCTGGTCTATCCCATTCCTTATTAAAAAAAATTTTTTTTAGTAAACCTCTTTAGGTATTGGAAAAACATCAGTACACACCGGCACTGCATATTATTTATCCAGTCTACACAATTTCTCTGGCCCTGCGATTGTACACATTAATTCAGAGCAGCCAAAGCCTCCCTGAGCAACAAGTGGAGGTTCTCAAGCATAAATTTTAAATGTAGAAATATAAGAATCAGGTTAAATCATCTTCCCTGAGTCAAAAAAAATCACCCACAGACTAAGCATATTGTGAGGTAGTATCATACATGGTTCTTAAAGCGTCTGTATGCTCTGTATCTACCCCCAGAGCTATCTGCTTTCCTTTAATTTCAGGTAGTCTGACTAATACTGCTGCCAGAGTATTATTCACCACCTTTGCCATGTCTTGTAAAATAAACGCTATGGACGCCCTTGATGTACTTGGCGCCATTTGAGCGTGAGTCCCTGAAGCGGGAGTCGAAGGGTCTGACACGTGGGGAGAGTTAATCGGCATAACTTTCCCCTCAACAGAATCCCCTGGTAAAATAAACGCTATGGGTGCCCTTGATGTACTTGGCGCCATTTGAGCGTGAGTCCCTAAAGCGGGAGTCAAAAGGTCTGACACGTGAGGAGAGTTAGTCGGCATAACTACCCCCACGACAGAATCCTCTGGTGATAATGTTTTTAAAGACAAAAAATGATCTTTATTGTTTAACATGAAATCAGTACATCTGGTATACATTCCAAGATGGGGTTCCACCATGGCCTTAAAACATAATGAACACAAAGCTTCCTCTATGTCAGACATGTTAGAACAGGCTAATAATGAGACTAATAAGCTTGGAAAACACTTTAAATCAAGTTAACAAGCAAATATATAAAACGTTACTGTGCCTTTAAGAGAAACAAATTTTGTCAAAATTTGAAAAACAGTGAAAAAAGGCAGTAAAACAAACGAAATTTTTACAGTACATAAGGTAACAGAGCATTGCACCCACTTGCAAATGGATGATTAACCCCTTAATGCAAAAAACAGATAAAAAAAACGACAGACGTTTTTTTAAAAACAGACACAACAAAACTGTGGACTACCTTCCCTAAAAACTATTTTGGAAGTCTTTTTAGCCCTTTAGAAATGTCCTGTAGTATTCATGGGACTGCTGAGGGAATCTGGATAATTCATTTTGTAATTTCAACTGCGAAAAAAAGCGCTAAATTAGGCCCCTCCCACTCATATTACAACAGTGGGAAGCTTCAGTTAACTGTTTCTATGCAAAATTTAAGCCAGCCATGTGGAAAAAAACTTAGGCCCCAATAAGTTTTATCACCAAACATATGTTAAAAAACGATTAAACATGCCAGCAAACGTTTTAAAACACATTTTTACAAGAGTATGTATCTCTATTAATAAGCCTGATACCAGTCGCTTTTACTGCATTTAAGGCTATACCAACATTACAGCGTTATCACCAATGTACGTTAAAAAACGATTAAACATGCCAGCAAACGTTTTAAAACACATTTTTATAAGAGTATGTATCTCTATTAATAAGCCTGATACCAGTCGCTATCACTGCATTTAAGGCTTTACTTACATTACTTCGGTATCAGCAGTATTTTCTTAGTCAATTCCATTCCTAGAAAAATATTTTACTGCACATACCTTATCTGCAGGAAAACCTGCACGCCATTCCCCCTCTGAAGTACCTCACTCCTCAGAATGTGTGAGAACAGCAAATGGATCTCAGTTACGTCTGCTAAGATCATAGAAAAACGCAGGCAGATTCTTCTTCCAAATACTGCCTGAGATAAACAGCACACTCCGGTGCCATTTAAAAATAACAAACTTTTGATTGAAGAATAAACTAAGTATAAATCACCACAGACTCTCACGACCTCCTATCTATGTTGAGGCTTGCAAGAGAATGACTGAATATGGCAGTTAGGGGAGGAGCTATATAGCAGCTTTGCTGTGGGTGGACTCTTGCAACTTCCTGTTGGGAAGGAGAATATATTCCATAAGTAATGGATGATCCGTGGACTGGATACACTTAACAAGAGAAATCTGTCCAAAATCAATGGATTCAGAGCATTGTCTCTCAAGGGTATCGAATAGGATTCAGAGTAAGACCTCCTGTGAGAAGATTTTTTCTCTCATGTATCCCAGTAAATCCAGAAAAAGCTCAGGCTTTCCTGAAGTGTGTTTCAGACCTTGAATCTTCAGAGGTAATCATGCCAGTTCCTCCTCAGGAACAAGGTTTGGGGTTTTATTCAAATCTATTCATTGTACCAAAGAAGGAAAATTTATTCAGACCAGTTCTGGATCTGAAAAATTTGAATCGGTATGTACCAACTTTCAAGATGGTGACTATAAGGACTATTCTGCCTTTTTTTTCAGCAATCATATTATATGTCGACAATAGACTTGCAGGATGCATACCTTCATATTCCGATTCATCCAGAACATTATCAGTTTCTGAGATTCTCTTTTCTAAACAAGCATTACCAATTTGTTGCTCTTCCATTTGGCCTAGCAAGAGCTCCAAGATTCTTTTCAAAGGTTCTGGGTGCCCTACTATCTGTAATCAGAGAACAGGGTATTGCGGTGTTTCCTTATTTGGACGATATCTTGGTACTAGCTCAGTCTTTGCGTACTGCAGAATCTCACACAAATCAACTAGTGTTGTTTCTTTGGAAACATGGTTAAAGGATCAATTTAAGAAAAGAAATAGTGAGACAAACGCAAAATAACTAGAAACAAACACCTATAACACAGGGAGATTCCCCAAAACTCCCCACAAAATACAGAAATCTAATTTTATAACTTATAGGTGCGCAACCCAAAAAAGGGGTGCTAAAGTTAATAGTGTGAAAAGGAGAAAGGACTATACTACAGATGGTGTAAAAAATTCATTAGATCACCATGTGCACCTTGAATTATATAACCATACAATATAAAATATGTTTTAAGTACTAAATTTAGGTCTTAGACTCAGGGAAAAAAGGCTCAAAAATGGATTAGACTAAATTTATTGGAATATTAAAAATTGGTATAGAATTGATTCTAAAAGAGGCCAAAATAGGAGATTCAAAAGCAATTAATTTCTATTAAAATACATTTAATTAGATTCAATTAAAAAACAAATACATATATATATATATATATATATATATATATATATATATATATATATATATATAAACACACTAATCTAACCTACTTTAATATTGACCGGTCTTGACTAATACCAAAGCTTTATCACAAATTCCAAATGTGTTCAAACATTTAGAAACAAGAAAAACATATAATGACAAAAAAGATACAGTGTATATTAATAACAAAAATAGATACAAATAAAAATAAAGTGGTTAAAAATTCTTTCTTAGGCAGAGGTTGATACTCCTTTTTTTTTTACTCAAGCGTATTTCTCCAAAACGTCCCCCAGATTTGTCAGCAAGGTAGATGTAGACTGATAGGCATTCAAACCTCCCAGAGGGTGAGCGAATCTTGGGAGATGTAGGGCATCTAGGTAGAAAACATAAGCGTCCGCTTAGGTAGATATCAAATGCTTCACAAAGCAAAAGCACATCGGTACTTATACATTAGTAACCGAAGGTCTGCGCCGCATCCGGATCTCCTTTCTGCCAGGGGTCCCAATCTGTCCTTTACACTCCACGGATCACCTCGGAGCTCAGACGCTGACCGCCTCACAGGCAAGACTTCAGAGAAATCCGGAAAAAAGCCGCCAAACGGAAAAAAACACCTGTGTTGGTGGAAAACAGGCTGCTAACAGCCCTTAGTTACAGGATCAGTATGTAAGACGAAATAACAAAATAGTGCACAATCACTGAGCAACGCGTTTCAAAGTCTTTGTCAAGCTCCTTTTTCCCTGAGTCTAAGACTTAAATTTAGTACTTAAAACATATTTTATATTGTATGGTTATATAATTCAAGGTGCACATGGTGATCTAATGAATTTTTGACACCATCTGTAGTATAGTCCTTTCCCCTTTTCACACTATTAACTTTAGCACCCCTTTTTTTGGGTTGCGCACCTATAAGTTTTTAAATTAGATTGGAGGATCAATTTACCAAAAGTTTCTTGATTCCTCAGACAGGGGTCACCTTTTTAGGCTTCCAGATAGATTCAGTGTCCATGACTCTGTCTCTAACAGACAAGAGACGTTTTAAATTGGTTGCAGCATGTCGGCACCTTCAGTCTCAGTCATTCCCTTCAGTGGCTATGTGCATGGAAGTTTTAGGTCTCATGACTGCAGCATCGGACGTGATCCCCTTTGCTCGTTTTCACATGAGACCTCTACAGCTTTGTATGCTGAGTCAATGTACGACACTCTCTGACATGGTGGATAGATCACCATCGTTTAGTTCAAGGGGCTTCTTTTGTTCGGCCAACCTGGACTGTGATCACAACAGATGCAAGTCTTTCAGGTTGGGGAGCTGTTTGGGGATCTCTGACAGCACAAGGGGTTTGGAAATCTCAAGAGGCGAGATTACCAATAAATATTTTAGAACTTCTTGCAATTCTCAGAGCTCTTCAGTTTTGGCTTCTGCTAAAGAGAGAACTGTTCATTTGTTTTCAGACAGACAATATCACAACAGTGGCATATGTCAATCATCAGGGTGGGACTCACAGTCCCCAATCTATGAATAAAGTATCTCGGATACTTGTTTGGGCGGAATCCAGCTCTTGTCTAATCTCTGCGGTGCTTATCCCAGGTGTAGACAATTGGGAGGCGGATTATCTCAGCCGCCAGAGTTTACATTCCAAGGAGTGGTCTCTCCATCCAGATGTGTTTTCTTAGTTTGTTCAGTTGTGGGGTCTTCCAGAGACAGATGTCATGGCCTCTCATCTAAACAAGAAACTTCCCAGATACCTGTCCAGGTCCAGGGATGTTCAGGCGGAAACAGGGGATGCGCTGACACTTCCTTGGTGTTATCATCCTGATTACATTTTCCCGCCTCTAGTTCTCCTTCCAAGAGTGATCTCCAAAATCATCATGGAACAATCATTTGTGTTGCTGGTGGCTCCAGCATGGCCACACAGGTTTTGGTATGTGGATCTGGTTTGGATGTCCAGTTGCCCACTTTGGCCACTTCCGTTCGGCCAGACCTACTATCTCAAGGTCCGTTTTTCCATCAGGATCTCAAATCATTAAATTTGAAGGTATGGAAATTGAACGCTTAGTACTAAGTCATAGAGGTTTCTCTGACTCGGTGATTAATACTATGTTACAAGCTCATAAATCTGTCTCTAGAAAGATTTATTATAGAGTTTGGAAGACTTACATTTCATGGTGTTCTCATAAATGTTACAGTTTCTTCAGGACGGTTTGGATAAGGGTTTGTCTGCAAGTTCCTTGAAAGGACAAATCTCTGCTCTTTCTGTTTTGTTTCACAGAAAGATTGCTATACTTCCTGATATACACTGTTTTGTACAGGCTTTAGTTCTTATCAAGCCTGTTATTTAATCAATTTCTCCTCCTTGGAGTCTTAATTTGGTTCTGACGGCTTTACAGGTTCTTCCATTTGAACCTATGCATTTTTTGGACATTAAACTACTTTCTTGGAAAGTGTTGTTCCTTTTGGCCATCTCTTCTGCTAGAAGAGTTTCTGAGTTATCTGCTCTTTCTTGTGAGTCTCCTTTTCTGATTTTTTTCATCAGGATAAGGCAGTTTTGCGGACTTCTTTTTAATTTTTTCCTAAGGTTGTAAATTCTAACAACATTAGTAGAGAAATTGTTGTACCTTCCTTGTGTCCTAATCCTAAGAATTCTTTGGAAAGTTCCTTACATTCTTTGGATGTGGTAAGAGCTTTGAGTTAGTTAAAATAAGCTATTTCCTTGGCTTCTTGGTTGAAACTTTTGATTCATCAAGTTTATTTTGAGTCGGGTCAGGCCCCGCCTCAGAGAATTACAGCTCATTCTACTAGATCAGTCTCCACTTCGTGGGCTTTTAAGAATGAAGCTTCAGTTGATCAGAGTTGCAACTTGGTCCTCTTTGCATTCATTTACTAAATTCTACCGTTTTGATGTATTTGCTTCTTCGGAAGCAGTTTTTGGTAGAAAAGTTCTTCAGGCAGCTGTTTCAGTTTGATTCTTCTGCTTTTGATTTAAGTTTTTTTCTTTCAAATGAAATAAACTTATATTTTTGGGTTGTGGATTAATTTTTTTGAGCAGATTATGGCTGTTTTTATTTTATTCCCTCCCTCTCTAGTGACTCTTGAGTGGAGATCCACATCTTGGGTATTGATATCCCATATGTCACTAGCTCATGGACTCTTGCCAATTACATGAAAGAAAACATAATTTATGTAAGAACTTACCTGATAAATTAATTTCTTTCATATTGGCAAAAGTCCATGAGGCCCACCCTTTTTATGGTGGTTATGATTTTTTGTATAAAGCACTTTCCAAAGTATTTCCAAATTTCCTTTGTTGATGCTTTCTACTCCTTTCTTTATCACCCCACTGCTTGGCTATTTGTTAAACTGAATTGTGGGTGTGGTGAGGGGTGTATTTATAGGCATTGTGAGGTTTGGGAAACTTTGCCCCTCCTGGTAGGATTGTATATCCCATATGTCACTAGCTCATGGACTCTTGCCAATATGAAAGAAATTAATTTATCAGGTAAGTTCTTACATAAATTATGTTTTTCAAGGGTATTGCACCCTTTAGTTGTATCGTAGTTTGCAGGATGTATATGATAACCTTGATTAGTGCATTTTCTTCAGGTGTTTGAGCACATCACCTTGTATTTTACTTTTGCTTTGAAATCTTAATAAAAAGACTATGAAAATGATTAAAAAAACCAATAAAAAAATGAAACTGAGTTTTGAAGCTTACCTCTATTAACATGTAGAAAGAGAGTAATGTTACAGTGAGATTGTAAACAATAAGATGACCCCTGAGAGAAAATGCAGGCCTGTTCTTCATGTATTTAATGCCCAACCATATGGAAAGAAAATACAGTATAGTCAGAGTAAGTGTTGGTAGGTATGAATCCAGCATTAACCATCCTTTAACCCTTGGATCTGTAAAGGAAAAGGAAATGAGATGAAAATGTGAAATTACTGCATCACTGGAAAATTAATTTGTTGTAAATCATGTGGGTTTCTTACCATTTACAACATTCATCTGGTGTGAATAAGCACAATATAATTGGAAACAAGCAATTAATATGTAAACGCAACAATTTATTTTAATGTGATAAGTATTGTTAAGCACCATTTTGTAAAATTGGAATTGCTGTGTTATTGCTAAGGGAGATGAATTTAGACTGTACAGACATTGTAAACAAATCTAAATGTCAGTCTAATTTTATTTCATGTTTCGAAAATTTGCGGCTGAACCTGGAAGTCTAGCTGCCTCCCACAGAAGGCAAGGGGGCTCTCTGTAATGAAGTATCTCACAAATTGCGCTGTCTTACTTTACGGCTTTTGCATACACTTCTAGTTTCTTTTTCTGTCAGTACATTTAGTACATTATGTATCTTCTAAAAGGGAAACTTGTGTTCTTGTTTAAAAGTTAAAACAATGAGGTCTGCAAGACCTGTGAGAATATGTCAGACACATCTAAGGAAGGCCCCCCTATTCAGCCCACTCACCAAGATTGCAAAGCTTTGATTTTTTTTTTATTTATTGGTGCGGTTATCATGCAAGCGTACTAAACAAAAATCTCACCTCAAAGTTTATATGATTTTTGAGCACATTAGACTAAACAACTACAACCCAAAAACACACATAAAAAATGTGTCTGTGTGGGGATTAATATATCACTATTACACAAGTATGCAAGGAATAGAAAACGTCATGTACAACTGTTCTGCAGATGCCTGGTTGTACCTAGCCACAGATGAAACCATAGCTCTTCTGGAATAAGCAATCAATTGAGATGGTAACACTTCTCCCTGAGCTAAATCAATGCTCTTGTCTTCCATTCAGGTTAAAAAAAAAGTTAATCCAGTTTTTAGTCGTCACTAGTCATTTTTATAAGGGCTCCAAGCCAAAAGACAAAGTCTCACTACCAAAGATTATAACAAAATAAAAGGGCAATAATCTCAAAATGTCTATCCCAGGAATAAAACACATTTTGGGGTGATAAAGTGGAAGTCTGAAAACTATCCCAACCAAAATATATATCAAATGGGGGACTAACAAAGTAACCACCTAACAAAGGTTAAATGTCTCCAAAATGGAAAGACATTAGCTAGAATGACAAATGATTAAACGGGACAGTTCACCCAAAAAATGTCTCCCCTTTAAATTATTCCCAATGATCCTTTTAACCTTCTAGAGTGTATTAAATTGGTTACAAGTAGCTCCTTTACTCCTATTTCAGCATTTGAAATAGCTGATTTAGCCTGTGGTATTGCCAGAGGCGTAACTAGAAACCTCAGGGCCCCGGTGCAAGAATCTATGAAGGCCCCCCCCCCCCCATATATTATGTATATGAACGAGCAGCAGTTCAATATTTTAGTTAAACATATTTTTGTGTGGAAAAGGTCTTAAGGACCATCATAAGTAATAAAATGACATGCTCCAATTCCTTAAAAACATTTTATTTTATCACTAGTGACAATGTAAACCTATGTGTGTTGCTCTGCAGGTCCCAAGTGGTACTTTAACTATGTGTTTAACCCCTTTGCGGAGGTTAAGCACATAGCTTTGCAGATTCCGTGGTGATAAAATAACAAATTAGAGAATGTAATTTTAGCACTATAAAAGCCCTTTAAATGGAAAGTCTACTTGAATTTTTTTTTTTTTTAAAGATAGATAATCCCTTTATTACCCATTCCCCAGTTTTGCATAACCAAAATGGTTATATTAATATACTTTTTACCTCTGTGATTACATTGTATCTAAGCCTCTGCAGACTGCCCCTTTATTTCAGTTATTTTGACAGGCTTGCATTTTAGCCAATTAGTGCTGACTTATAAATAACTCCACTGGAGTGAGCACAATGCTATGTATATGGCACACATGAACCAACACACTCTAGCTGTAAATACTTTCAAATACTTTAAGATAAGAGGTGGCCTTCAAGGGCTTAGACATTAGCATATGAGCCTATCTAGGTTTAGCTTTCAACAAAGAATATCAAAGGAAAAAAGTCACATTTGACTATGTCACACCAATGCTGGCCTTTATAGAGCAGAATCAAAATCATTTAATAGAAGTAATTCAAGATAATAACATTCAAACATCCTTTCTTCAATGAAAGTGATTCTCATTAAACCCTTTTCCAATTAGAGACGCAAACATGCCCTTCTTAAAGTCATTTCATGCAAAAATGGAATTGTGTATATCCCCATTGAGATATAAATCATAAGAGTATTCTCCAGCAGGCTCCTGCTTCTATAAACATGTGATAACAAGGCTAAGCTCAAAGGTTGTCTGCAGCAGAATAGCTTCTTTATACAACTCCTCTGATATCCTATCCACTGTAATATTACATTCAGTAAACACAACATAATGTATTGCCACACACACACACATCAATTTATCTGGTGTCAACATGCATAGTCTAAATTTTAGGGAACTTATGGTTTAAGAGTTACAGCAAGCATTAATAGTCAGTAGATCAGCACTTTTGTAATAAAACAGAATTTATGCTTACCTGATAAATTACTTTCTCCAACGGTGTGTCCGGTCCACGGCGTCATCCTTACTTGTGGGATATTCTCTTCCCCAACAGGAAATGGCAAAGAGCCCAGCAAAGCTGGTCACATGATCCCTCCTAGGCTCCGCCTACCCCAGTCATTCGACCGACGTACAGGAGGAAATATGCATAGGAGAAACCATATGATACCGTGGTGACTGTAGTTAGAGAAAATAATTCATCAGACCTGATTAAAAAAACCAGGGCGGGCCGTGGACCGGACACACCGTTGGAGAAAGTAATTTATCAGGTAAGCATAAATTCTGTTTTCTCCAACATAGGTGTGTCCGGTCCACGGCGTCATCCTTACTTGTGGGAACCAATACCAAAGCTTTAGGACACGGATGAAGGGAGGAAGCAAATCAGGTCACCTAAATGGAAGGCACCACGGCTGGCAAAACCTTTCTCCCAAAAATAGCCTCCGAAGAAGCAAAAGTATCAAATTTGTAAAATTTGGCAAAAGTGTGCAGTGAAGACCAAGTCGCTGCCTTACATATCTGGTCAACAGAAGCCTCGTTCTTGAAGGCCCATGTGGAAGCCACAGCCCTAGTGGAGTGAGCTGTGATTCTTTCAGGAGGCTGCCGTCCGGCAGTCTCATAAGCCAATCGGATAATGCTTTTAAGCCAAAAAGAAAGAGAGGTAGAAGTTGCTTTTTGACCTCTCCTTTTACCAGAATAAACAACAAACAAAGAAGATGTTTGTCTGAAATCTTTAGTAGCCTCTAAATAGAATTTTAGAGCACGGACTACGTCCAAATTGTGTAACAAACGTTCCTTCTTTGAAACTGGGTTCGGACACAAAGAAGGTACAACTATCTCCTGGTTAATATTTTTGTTGGAAACAACTTTCGGAAGAAAACCAGGCTTAGTACGCAAAACCACCTTATCTGCATGGAACACCAGATAGGGCGGAGAACACTGCAGAGCAGATAACTCTGAAACTCTTCTAGCAGAAGAAATTGCAACCAAAAACAAAACTTTCCAAGATAATAACTTAATATCTACGGAATGTAAGGGTTCAAACGGAACCCCTTGAAGAACTGAAAGAACTAGATTTAGACTCCAGGGAGGAGTCAAAGGTCTGTAAACAGGCTTGATTCTAACCAGAGCCTGAACAAACGCTTGAACGTCTGGCACAGCTGCCAGCCTTTTGTGAAGTAAAACAGATAAAGCAGAGATCTGTCCCTTCAGAGAACTTGCAGATAATCCTTTCTCCAAACCTTCTTGTAGAAAGGATAGAATCTTAGGAATTTTTATCTTGTTCCATGGGAATCCTTTAGATTCACACCAACAGATATATTTTTTCCATATTTTATGGTAAATTTTTCTAGTTACAGGCTTTCTGGCCTGAATCAGAGTATCTATTACAGAATCTGAAAATCCACGCTTTGATAAAATCAAGCGTTCAATCTCCAAGCCGTCAGTTGGAGGGAAACCAGATTCGGATGTTCGAATGGACCTTGAACAAGAAGGTCCTGTCTCAAAGGTAGCTTCCATGGTGGAGCCGATGACATATTCACCAGGTCTGCATACCAAGTCCTGCGTGGCCACGCAGGAGCTATCAAGATCACCGAAGCCCTCTCCTGATTGATCCTGGCTACTAGCCTGGGAATGAGAGGAAACGGTGGGAATACATAAGCTAGGTTGAAGGTCCAAGGTGCTACTAGTGCATCTACTAGAGTCGCCTTGGGATCCCTGGATCTGGACCCGTAGCAAGGAACCTTGAAGTTCTGACGAGAGGCCATCAGATCCATGTCTGGAATGCCCCATAATTGAGTTATTTGGGCAAAGATTTCCGGATGGAGTTCCCACTCCCCCGGATGGAATGTCTGACGACTCAGAAAATCCGCTTCCCAATATTCCACTCCTGGGATGTGGATTGCAGACAAGTGGCAGGAGTGATCCTCCGCCCATTGAATTATCTTGGTCACTTCCTCCATCGCCAGGGAACTTCTTGTTCCCCCCTGATGGTTGATATATGCAACAGTCGTCATGTTGTCTGATTGAAACCTTATGAATTTGGCCTTTGCTAGTTGAGGCCAAGCTTTGAGAGCATTGAATATCGCTCTCAGTTCCAGAATGTTTATCGGGAGAAGAGATTCTTCCCGAGACCATAGACCCTGAGCTTTCAGGGGTTCCCAGACCGCGCCCCAGCCCACCAGACTGGCGTCGGTCGTGACAATGACCCACTCTGGTCTGCGGAAGCTCATTCCCTGTGACAGGTTGTCCAGGATCAGCCACCAACGGAGTGAATCTCTGGTCTTTTGATCTACTTGAATCGTCGGAGACAAGTCTGTATAATCCCCATTCCACTGTCTGAGCATGCACAGTTGTAATGGTCTTAGATGAATTTGTGCAAAAGGAACTATGTCCATTGCTGCAACCATCAATCCTATTACTTCCATGCACTGCGCTATGGAAGGACGAAGAACAGAATGAAGTACTTGACAAGAGCTTAGAATTTTTGATTTTCTGACCTCTGTCAGAAAAATCCTCATTTCTAAGGAATCTATTATTGTTCCCAAGAAGGGAACTCTTGTTGACGGGGACAGAGAACTTTTTTCCTTGTTCACTTTCCATCCGTGAGATCTGAGAAAGGCTAGGACGATGTCCGTATGAGCCTTTGCTTTTGACAGAGACGACGCTTGAATCAGGATGTCGTCCAAGTAAGGTACTACTGCAATGCCCCTTGGCCTTAGAACCGCTAGAAGGGACCCTAGTACCTTTGTGAAAATTCTCGGAGCAGTGGCTAATCCGAATGGAAGTGCCACAAACTGGTAATGCTTGTCCAGAAAAGCGAACCTTAGGAACTGATGATGTTCCTTGTGGATAGGAATATGTAGGTACGCATCCTTTAAATCCACCGTGGTCATAAATTGACCTTCCTGGATGGTGGGAAGGATCGTTCGAATGGTTTCCATTTTGAACGATGGAACCCTGAGAAATTTGTTTAGGATCTTGAGATCTAAAATTGGTCTGAATGTTCCCTCTTTTTTGGGAACTATGAACAGGTTGGAGTAAAACCCCATCCCTTGTTCTCCTATTGGAACTGGATGAATTACTCCCATCTTTAACAGGTCTTCTACACAATGTAAGAATGCCTGTCTTTTTATTTGGTTTGAAGATAATTGAGACCTGTGGAACCTTCCCCTTGGGGGTAGTTCCTTGAATTCTAGGAGATAACCTTGAGAAACTATTTCTAGTGCCCAAGGATCCTGAACATCTCTTGCCCAAGCCTGAGCAAAGAGAGAAAGTCTGCCCCCCACCAGATCCAGTCCCGGATCGGGGGCCATCCCTTCATGCTGTTTTGGTAGCAGTGGCAGGCTTCTTGGCCTGCTTACCCTTGTTCCAGCCTTGCATCGGTCTCCAGGCTGGTTTGGGTTGTGAAGTATTACCCTCTTGCTTAGAGGATGTAGAATTAGAGGCTGGTCCATTTCTGCGAAAGGGACGAAAATTAGGCTTATTTTTAGCCTTAAAAGACCTATCCTGAGGGAGGGCGTGGCCCTTTCCCCCGGTGATGTCTGAAATAATCTCTTTCAAATCAGGACCAAACAGTGTTTTACCCTTGAAAGGGATGTTAAGCAATTTTGTCTTGGAAGACACATCCGCTGACCAAGACTTTAGCCAAAGCGCTCTGCGCGCCACGATAGTAAACCCTGAATTTTTCGCCGCTAATCTAGCTAATTGCAAAGCGGCATCTAAAATAAAAGAGTTAGCCAATTTAAGTGCATGAACTCTGTCCATAACCTCCTCATACGAAGATTCTTTATTGAGCGACTTTTCTAGTTCTTCGAACCAGAAACACGCTGCCGTAGTGACAGGAACAATGCATGAAATTGGTTGTAGAAGGTAACCTTGCTGAACAAACATCTTTTTAAGCAAACCCTCTAATTTTTTATCCATAGGATCTTTGAAAGCACAACTATCTTCTATAGGAATAGTAGTGCGTTTGTTTAGAGTAGAAACCGCCCCCTCGACCTTGGGGACTGTCTGCCATAAGTCCTTTCTGGGGTCGACTATAGGAAATAATTTTTTAAATATAGGGGGAGGAACAAAAGGTATGCCGGGCCTTTCCCACTCCTTATTTACTATGTCCGCCACCCGCTTGGGTATAGGAAAAGCATCGGGGGGCACCGGAACCTCTAGGAACTTGTCCATCTTACATAATTTCTCTGGAATGACCAAATTGTCACAATCATCCAGAGTAGATAATACCTCCTTAAGCAGTGCGCGGAGATGTTCTAATTTAAATTTAAATGTTACAACATCAGGTTCAGCTTGTTGAGAAATTTTTCCTGAATCTGAAATTTCTCCCTCAGACAAAACCTCCCTCCTGGCCCCTTCAGATTGGTGTGAGGGTATGTCAGAACAGTTATCATCAGCGTCCTCTTGCTCTTCAGTGTTTAAAACAGAGCAATCGCGCTTTCTCTGATAAGTAGGCATTTTGGATAAAATGTTTGCAATAGAATTATCCATTACAGCCGTTAATTGTTGCATGGTAATAAGTATTGGCGCACTAGATGTACTAGGGGCCTCTTGTGTGGGCAAAACTGGTGTAGACACAGAAGGGGATGATGCAGTATCATGCTTACTCCCCTCATTTGAGGAATCATCTTGGGCAATATCATTATCTGTGGCATCATTGTCCCTACTTTGTTTGGACACTATGGCACAATCATCACATCAATTTAAATGGGGAGAAACCTTGGTTTTCATACATATAGAACATCGCTTATCTGATGGTCCAGACATGTTAAACAGGCTTAAACTTGTCAACAAAGCACAAAAAACGTTTTAAAATAAAACCGTTACTGTCACTTTAAATTTTAAACTGAACACACTTTATTACTGAATATGTGAAAAAGTATGAAGGAATTGTTCAAAATTCACCAACATTTCACCACAGTGTCTTAAAGCCTTAAAAGTATTGCACACCAAATTTGAAAGCTTTAACCCTTAAAATAACGGAACCGGAGCCGTTTTTACATTTAACCCCTATACAGTCCCAGGTATCTGCTTTGCTGAGACCCAACCAAGCCCAGAGGGGAATACGATACCAAATGACGCCTTCTATAAGCTTTTTCAGTGGTTCTTAGCTCCTCACACATGCATCTGCATGCCTTGCTCTCCAAAAACAACTGCGCATTAGTGGCGCGAAAATGAGGCTCTGCCTATGACTAGAAAAGGCCCCCATCTGAAAAAGGTGTCCAATACAGTGCCTGCCGTTTTTTTAAAACAATCCCCAAGATTATAATAACTATAAAGAGTTATAATCTGCAAAATATGCTTAGCAAAGTAATCGTTTTAGCCCAGAAAAATGTCTACCAGTTTTTTAAGCCCTTATGAAGCCCTTTATTCTTTTACTTAATCTAAGAAAATGGCTTACCGGTCCCCATAGGGGAAATGACAGCCTTCCAGCATTACATAGTCTTGTTAGAAATGTGGCCAGTCATACCTCAAGCAGAAAAGTCTGCCAACTGTTTCCCCCAACTGAAGTTACTTCATCTCAACAGTCCTGTGTGGAAACAGCAATCGATTTTAGTAACGTTTGCTAAAATCATCTTCCTCTTACAAACAGAAATCTTCATCTCTTTTCTGTTTCAGAGTAAATAGTACATACCAGCACTATTTTAAAATAACAAACACTTGATTGAAGGATAAAAACTACATTTAAACACCAAAAAACTCTTAACCATCTCCGTGGAGATGTTGCCTGTGCAACGGCAAAGAGAATGACTGGGGTAGGCGGAGCCTAGGAGGGATCATGTGACCAGCTTTGCTGGGCTCTTTGCCATTTCCTGTTGGGGAAGAGAATATCCCACAAGTAAGGATGACGCCGTGGACCGGACACACCTATGTTGGAGAAACAATCATGTTCTCAACCTACACCCAGGAGATGTGTGTGCTAGCTTGGTAGTATTAAGATGCAGGAAGCAGGGTTCTAAGGCCACACACATTATTATACATGACATGATGAGTTTTAGAGCCCTGCTTTCTGCACCTTAATACTACGATGAGTGTATTTAATATATATATATATAAGTTGTAAATTAGTTTTGCTTAAAAAAGTGTTTTTTAAAGAAATGGACAAGTTCAATATATATATATATATATTCCATATTCTTTTTTATTTTATTTATAATAAAGCAGTCAGTTACTGATAATGATTTGCTAGCCTCTCCTCTGAATAGTTATGTGATTTGGTGGTCTACTACTTAGTCATGATGAAACTAACCTGTCTGCATTTGCTATAAAAATAAATATGATATATTATGAAATGATATCAAAATCATATGCAGCAGCAGCAGCAGAACTAATGTTTTAAAAACAATGTGATCAGAAAACATTGTGCTGCTCTCCTCTGAACAGCACAATGTTTTCTGATCACATTGTTTATTAAAACATATTTGTGAGTGTTATTTAAATCATCAATATTAATTATTTATTAATAATAAAATAATGCTTTGTTTGCCAATGGCCCCTGAAGCTGTGCTGTGTGCCAGTGCCTGCCCTGATGAGGCAACTCTACTACTTCTTGAGTGATGATGAAACAAAACTAAAACTAACCTTACCTAACTGTCTGCATTTGCAGCTATAAAAATAAATATATATCATTCATGATATCAATTGAATCAATCATATGCAGCCCCAGCCAGCTTGCAGCAGCAGAACTAAAGTTTTAAAAATGATGCATGTGGTCATAAAACATTGTGCTGCTCTCCTCTGAACAGCACAATGTTTTCTGATCACATTGTTTTTTAAAACATTTGTGAGTGTGAAGTGATACTGATTTAATTCATTATAATAACCCTTACCCTTTGTTTGCCCCACAATTTGCCCCTGAACTAAGCTGTGCTGTGTGCCAGACAGTGCCCCCTCACGAATTAGTGCCAATCTCTCACAGTCTCACTTACTAGTCTGAGTTGTCTATCACCAACACCAGCCACTGCAGTCAGACCCTGGTCCAAGTCGGAGTCTGGACTCACTCACTCCTCTCCTCCTCAGGTTCCAACAGCCTGAGAGACAACACCGGCCGGTCCATGAGCCAAGCGACCTCTGATTCACTCACGATGAGTCACGTGTCAGCCGCGCAATGCTACCGCACTGACTCTGTTATGGACAAGTCCTTCCCCTTCCCCCTCCGATGCTGTCAGCCTCCCCAGCCAGACCCCGCCCTCTTATCGCTTCTCTCACTGTCTCAGACTGACTGACTGACAGCAGCAGCAGCTGAGTGACAACTTCTTGAGGCAATCAGCCTCAGGCAACAAGAAGGTCTACTACTCTTGCCAGGGCCCAGCTCCTGCCTCCTTCTTTCCCGCTCAGCACTAGCAAATGTTTCAGAGCGTTGCTGCGGGTTACCATGGCAACGCTCTGAAACATTTGCTACTACTGATTTAAAACTGCTAGGGACGGGTGCTAAAAACTATGGAAAAACAGAATTTATGTTTACCTGATAAATTACTTTCTCCAACGGTGTGTCCGGTCCACGGCGTCATCCTTACTTGTGGGATATTCTCTTCCCCAACAGGAAATGGCAAAGAGCCCAGCAAAGCTGGTCACATGATCCCTCCTAGGCTCCGCCTTCCCCAGTCATTCGACCGACGTAAAGGAGGAATATTTGCATAGGAGAAATCATATGATACCGTGGTGACTGTAGTTAAAGAAAATAAATCATCAGACCTGATTAAAAAACCAGGGCGGGCCGTGGACCGGACACACCGTTGGAGAAAGTAATTTATCAGGTAAACATAAATTCTGTTTTCTCCAACATAGGTGTGTCCGGTCCACGGCGTCATCCTTACTTGTGGGAACCAATACCAAAGCTTTAGGACACGGATGATGGGAGGGAGCAAATCAGGTCACCTAGATGGAAGGCACCACGGTTTGCAAAACCTTTCTCCCAAAAATAGCCTCAGAAGAAGCAAAAGTATCAAATTTGTAAAATTTGGTAAAAGTGTGCAGTGAAGACCAAGTCGCTGCCTTACATATCTGATCAACAGAAGCCTCGTTCTTAAAGGCCCATGTGGAAGCCACGGCCCTAGTGGAATGAGCTGTGATTCTTTCAGGAGGCTGCCGTCCGGCAGTCTCATAAGCCAATCTGATGATGCTTTTAAGCCAAAAAGATAGAGAGGTAGAAGTTGCTTTTTGACCTCTCCTTTTACCAGAATAAACAACAAACAAGGAAGATGTTTGTCTGAAATCCTTTGTAGCATCTAAATAGAATTTTAGAGCACGCACTACATCCAAATTGTGCAACAAACGTTCCTTCTTTGAAACTGGATTCGGACACAAAGAAGGCACGACTATCTCCTGGTTAATGTTTTTGTTAGAAACAACTTTCGGAAGAAAACCAGGTTTAGTACGCAAAACCACCTTATCTGCATGGAACACCAGATAAGGAGGAGAACACTGCAGAGCAGATAACTCTGAAACTCTTCTAGCAGAAGAAATTGCAATCAAAAACAAAACTTTCCAAGATAATAACTTGATATCAACGGAATGTAGGGGCTCAAACGGAACCCCCTGAAGAACTGAAAGAACTAAATTGAGACTCCAAGGAGGAGTCAAAGGTTTGCAAACAGGCTTGATTCTAACCAGAGCCTGAACAAAAGCCTGAACATCTGGCACAGCCGCCAGCTTTTTGTGAAGTAAAACAGATAAAGCAGAAATCTGTCCCTTCAAAGAACTTGCAGATAATCCTTTCTCCAAACCTTCTTGAAGAAAGGATAGAATCTTAGGAATTTTTATCTTGTTCCATGGTAATCCTTTAGATTCACACCAACAGATATATTTTTTCCATATCTTATGGTAGATTTTTCTAGTTACAGGCTTTCTGGCCTGAACAAGAGTATCAATGACAGAATCTGAGAACCCTCGCTTTGATAAAATCAAGCGTTCAATCTCCAAGCAGTCAGTTGGAGTGAAACCAGATTCGGATGTTCGAACGGACCTTGAACAAGAAGGTCCTGTCTCAAAGGTAGCTTCCATGGTGGAGCCGATGACATATTCACCAGGTCTGCATACCAAGTCCTGCATGGCCACGCAGGAGCTATCAAGATCACCGATGCCCTCTCCTGATTGATCCTGGCTACCAGCCTGGGGATGAGAGGAAACTGTGGGAATACATAAGCTAGGTTGAAGATCCAAGGTGCTACTAGTGCATCTACTAGAGTCGCCTTGGGATCCCTGGATCTGGACCCATAGCGAGGAACCTTGAAGTTCTGACGAGAGGCCATCAGATCCATGTCTGGAATTCCCCACAATTGAGTTATTTGGGCAAAGATTTCCGGATGGAGTTCCCACTCCCCCGGATGAAATGTCTGACGACTCAGAAAATCCGCTTCCCAATTTTCCACGCCTGGGATGTGGATTGCAGACAAGTGGCAGGAGTGAGTCTCCGCCCATTGAATGATTTTGGTCACTTCTTCCATCGCCAGGGAACTCCTTGTTCCCCCCTGATGGTTGATATACGCAACAGTCGTCATGTTGTCTGATTGAAACCGTACGAATTTGGCCTTTGCTAGCTGAGGCCAAGCCTTGAGAGCATTGAATATCGCTCTCAGTTCCAGAATGTTTATCGGGAGAAGAGATTCTTCCCGAGACCAAAGACCCTGAGCTTTCAGGGGTTCCCAGACCGCGCCCCAGCCTACCAGACTGGCGTCGGTCGTGACAATGACCCACTCTGGTCTGCGGAAGCTCATCCCCTGTGACAGGTTGTCCAGGGTTAGCCACCAACGGAGTGAATCTCTGGTCCTCTGATCTACTTGTATCGTCGGAGACAAGTCTGTATAATCCCCATTCCACTGACTGAGCATGCACAGTTGTAATGGTCTCAGATGAATTCGCGCAAAAGGAACTATGTCCATTGCCGCGACCATCAAACCTATTACTTCCATGCACTGTGCTATGGAAGGAAGAAGAACAGAATGAAGTACTTGACAAGAGCTTAGAAGTTTTGATTTTCTGGCCTCTGTCAGAAAATTCCTCATTTCTAAGGAGTCTATTATTGTTCCCAAGAAGGGAACTCTTGTTGACGGAGATAGAGAACTTTTTTCTACGTTCACTTTCCACCCGTGAGATCTGAGAAAGGCCAGGACAATGTCCGTATGAGCCTTTGCTTGTGGTAGGGACGACGCTTGAATCAGTATGTCGTCCAAGTAAGGTACTACTGCAATGCCCCTTGGTCGTAGCACCGCTAGAAGGGACCCTAGTACCTTTGTGAAAATTCTTGGAGCAGTGGCTAATCCGAATGGAAGTGCCACAAACTGGTAATGCTTGTCCAGAAAAGCGAACCTTAGGAACTGATGATGTTCCTTGTGGATAGGAATATGGAGGTACGCATCCTTTAAATCCACCGTGGTCATGAATTGACCTTCCTGGATGGTAGGAAGAATTGTCCGAATGGTTTCCATCTTGAACGATGGGACCTTGAGAAATTTGTTTAGGATCTTAAGATCCAAAATTGGCCTGAATGTTCCCTCTTTTTTGGGAACAATGAACAGATTGGAGTAGAATCCCATCCCTTGTTCTCCTAATGGAACAGGATGAATCACTCCCATTTTTAACAGGTCTTCTACACAATGTAAGAATGCCTGTCTTTTTATGTGGTCTGAAGACAATTGAGACCTGTGGAACCTCCCCCTTGGGGGAAGCTCCTTGAATTCCAGAAGATAACCTTGGGAGACTATTTCTAGCGCCCAAGGATCCAGAACATCTCTTGCCCAAGCCTGAGCGAAGAGAGAAAGTCTGCCCCCCACCAGATCCGGTCCCGGATCGGGGGCCAACATCTCATGCTGTCTTGGTAGCAGTGGCAGGTTTCTTGGCCTGCTTACCTTTGTTCCAGCCTTGCATTGGCCTCCAGGCTGGCTTGGTTTGAGAAGTATTACCCTCTTGTTTAGAGGATGTAGCACTTGGGGCTGGTCCGTTTCTGCGAAAGGGACAAAAATTTGGTTTATTTTTAGCCTTGAAAGACCTATCCTGAGGAAGGGCGTGGCCCTTACCCCCAGTCAAAAAACTCTAAGCCATCTCCGTGGAGATGTTGCCTGTACAACGGCAAAGAGAATGACTGGGGTAGGCGGAGCCTAGGAGGGATCATGTGACCAGCTTTGCTGGGCTCTTTGCCATTTCCTGTTGGGGAAGAGAATATCCCACAAGTAAGGATGACGCCGTGGACCGGACACACCTATGTTGGAGAAATAAAAAGTTTGTTTAAAAAAAAAAAGTGTGGAAAATAAAAAAGTTTGTTGTGCCTGAAGCTGCCTGGGGCCCCCTTGAGGGTTGGACCTGCCGGGCCCGGTCGCAAGTGCGACTTCTGCACTACCGATAGTTCCGCCCCTGGGTATCGCCACCTACACTGAACAAATTAATACTGGAGTATAGGCTATTGAATAGCCTAAGTATACACAGCCAGCAGAAGAGATTACACTCTCAGTGGGATGCAGGATTGTTAAGTAATAAAATGATCATTTTCCATTGTTCTCTCTATGTATTGAACTTTGGTGTTCCAGCCAAATAAAAGATAAGGAAGCAAGTCTGTTTACACAAACTTAGAACATAATGAGATCTGTTATCACCTTTAAGTTCAACCCATTGTAATAGGCTCTGGTTTCAAAGCACAAAATCAGCTACTTCATATACACAAATAAGCATAAAAATTGAATTTCTCAAGTATTTTATACTCTGCAGTTGGTATAACAAGTCATTTAAAATACATTAACGGAAAAACTATTTTACAGTGTACTGTCCCTTTAATTATACTAATACTGTTATTGTTTATTATGTATGTTTAATTTTGGTGGATCACCTAAATACACCTAGACCGTGTTAAACTACCGATGATTGAAATACATAAACATTACTTAATAACCCCTTCCCTTAAAACAAGAAAACTCAGATTCACTGATTGAGACCCATGAGAGGTCTTATACTGTTTTCAGTTACCTTCTTTGAATTATTATACTCTTTATATTTTATAAAGGTCCAAGAGTAGCCTTATAGCTCTCCAGAGGGTAAATAGTCTGATAGGCACACTTACACTAATACACTTACAAATAAAGGGTATATGTTACAATTTTGTACAAACCTTGAAAGATTAGATGCAATAAAGCTACAGTATACTATGTGCAAATATACTACTTATCCTATATTATAAAAGGCCAAGTGTTTGTCTGAAGCCGTCATGTGTAGTAGAGACAAACACTTGGCCTTAGATCCCTGCACGCGCACCTCCGTAGTTTAAGCAGCGCACAGCTGAGCATAGGAGAGAGAGGGGGAGTGAGAGGGGGGGGGGAGAGAGAGAGAGGGGGAGAGAGAGAGAGAGAAAGAGAGAGATCCCTGCACGCGCACCTCCGTAGTTTAAGCAGCGCACAGCTGAGCATAGGAGAGAGAGGGGGAGTGAGAGAGAGGGGGAGAGAGGGGGAGAGAGAGAGAGGGGGAGAGAGAGAGAGAGGGGGAGAGAGAGGGGGAGAGAGAGAAAGAGGGAGAGAGAGAGAGAGAGAGAGAGAGAGAGAGAGAGAGAGAAAGAGAGAGAGAGATAATACTACATAGCACCTACTCTATCTAATATAAAATTGAAGGGCATATAGCCCTCATATACTAAATGTAGATAAGGGGTTCAAAGAAATATAGAGTACTAATACATATATTTAGTAGTGCCGTTGTGACCTCTCTTTTTTCAAATAACTTACATATCTTGATCTCACAAATGTCTGTAACCTGAGTTGAAGTTTTAGAATCATTTATTTGTATAATATGTATTGTTATTTCACTATTGTATGCCTTAAAGTGAATCTCAATAAAACTGTTTAAAAAAAAATGTCTCCAAAATGTACATAATAAAACTGTTTAACATGGGTAAAAAGCGGTATGCAATTTTATTTTTATTTAACAAATTAAAATGTTGAAATCTATATGTTCTGATATTATCACTGATATATATTATGTGTAATAAACTTTTAAAACACACATAAAAGTCTTTTACCAAGATAGGAATACTGTTTTTTTAAGAATACCAAGGCTCATTTGGCAATCAAAAACTGTAAAGACCCTAAACACACAGGATAAGTGAACAAGGTTACTGCTTCTGTTACTAAAACCAGCAGCTGGATGCTGACCAGATTATTGGAAATCATGAAATCACATTATATGATAAATATATTGATTATTGATACAGGTCTGAAACATAAGGACCTTGAATCACTAGTCTGGTAATAAAAAAGCCCACAAAAAAAAGCCCATAGAGTGAAAAACAATGGAACAGAAAGGGTAATAGATATTCTACAGATCTAAGGGAAAAAAACTGAATTTATGCTTACCTGATAAATTACTTTCTCCAACGGTGTGTCCGGTCCACGGCGTCATCCTTACTTGTGGGATATTCTCTTCCCCAACAGGAAATGGCAAAGAGTCCCAGCAAAGCTGGCCATATAGTCCCTCCTAGGCTCCGCCCACCCCAGTCATTCGACCGACGGACAGGAGGAAATATATATAGGAGAAACCATATGGTACCGTGGTGACTGTAGTTAGAGAAAATAATTCATCAGACCTGATTAAAAAACCAGGGCGGGCCGTGGACCGGACACACCGTTGGAGAAAGTAATTTATTAGGTAAGCATAAATTCTGTTTTCTCCAACATTGGTGTGTCCGGTCCACGGCGTCATCCTTACTTGTGGGAACCAATACCAAAGCTTTAGGACACGGATGAAGGGAGGGAGCAAATCAGGTTACCTAAACGGAAGGCACCACAGCTTGCAAAACCTTTCTCCCAAAAATAGCCTCCGAAGAAGCAAAAGTATCAAATTTGTAAAATTTGGCAAAAGTGTGCAGTGAAGACCAAGTCGCTGCCTTACATATCTGGTCAACAGAAGCCTCGTTCTTGAAGGCCCATGTGGAAGCCACAGCCCTAGTGGAGTGAGCTGTGATTCTTTCAGGAGGCTGCCGTCCGGCAGTCTCATAAGCCAATCGGATGATGCTTTTAAGCCAAAAGGAAAGAGAGGTAGAAGTCGCTTTTTGACCTCTCCTTTTACCAGAATAAACAACAAACAAGGAAGATGTTTGTCTGAAATCTTTTGTAGCCTCTAAATAGAATTTTAGAGCACGGACTACGTCTAAATTGTGTAACAAACGTTCCTTCTTTGAAACTGGATTCGGACATAAAGAAGGTACAACTATCTCCTGGTTAATATTTTTGTTAGAAACAACCTTAGGAAGAAAACCAGGCTTAGTACGCAAAACCACCTTATCTGCATGGAACACCAGATAGGGCGGAGAACACTGCAGAGCAGATAACTCTGAAAACTCTTCTAGCAGAAGAAATTGCAACCAAAAACAAAACTTTCCAAGATAGTAACTTAATATCTATGGAATGTAAAGGTTCAAACGGAACCCCTTGAAGAACTGAAAGAACTAGATTTAGACTCCAGGGAGGAGTCAAAGGTCTGTAAACAGGCTTGATCCTAACCAGAGCCTGAACAAATGCTTGAACATCTGGCACAGCTGCCAGTCTTTTGTGTAGTAAGACAGATAAAGCAGAGATCTGTCCCTTTAGAGAACTTGCAGATAATCCTTTCTCCAAACCTTCTTGTAGAAAGGAGAGAATATTAGGAATTTTTATCTTATTCCATGGGAATCCTTTGGATTCACACCAACAGATATATATTTTCCATATTTTATGGTAAATCTTTCTAGTTACCGGTTTTCTTGCCTGAACCAGAGTATCTATCACAGAATCTGAAAACCCACGCTTCGATAGAATCAAGCGTTCAATCTCCAAGCCGTCAGCTGGAGGGAGACCAGATTTGGATGTTCGAATGGACCCTGAACAAGAAGGTCCTGTCTCAAAGGTAGCTTCCATGGTGGAACCAATGACATATTCACCAGGTCTGCATACCAAGTCCTGCGTGGCCACGCAGGAGCTATCAAGATCACCGAGGCCCTCTCCTGATTGATCCTGGCTACCAGCCTGGGAATGAGAGGAAACTGTGGAAATACATAAGCTAGGTTGAAGGTCCAAGGTGCTAATAGTGCATCTACTAGAGTCGCCTTGGGATCCCTGGATCTGGACCCGTAGCAAGGAACCTTGAAGTTCTGACGAGACGCCATCAGATCCATGTCTGGAATGCCCCATAATTGAGTTATTTGGGCAAAGATCTCCGGATGGAGTTCCCACTCCCCCGGATGGAATGTCTGACGACGAAAATCCGCCTCCCAGTTTTCCACACCTGGGATGTGGATCGCAGACAGGTGGCAGGAGTGATCCTCCGCCCATTGAATTATTTTGGTCACTTCTTTCATCGCCAGGGAACTCCTTGTTCCCCCCTGATGATTGATATACGCAACGGTCGTCATGTTGTCTGATTGGAACCTTATGAATCTGGCCTTTGCTAGTTGAGGCCAAGCCCTGAGAGCATTGAATATCGCTCTCAGTTCCAGAATGTTTATCGGGAGAAGAGACTCTTCCCGAGACCATAGACCCTGAGCTTTCAGGGATTCCCAGACCGCGCCCCAGCCCACTAGACTGGCGTTGGTCGTGACAATGACCCACTCTGGTCTGCGGAAGCTCATACCCTGGGATAGATGGTCCAGGGTCAGCCACCAACGGAGTGAATCTCTGGTCTTCTGATCTACTTGAATCATTGGAGACAAGTCTGTATAGTCCCCATTCCACTGTTTGAGCATGCACAGTTGTAATGGTCTTAGATGAATTTGTGCAAAAGGAACTATGTCCATTGCTGCAACCATCAACCCTACTACTTCCATGCACTGCACTATGGAAGGACGTGGAACAGAATGAAGAACTTGACAAGTGCTTAGAAGTTTTGACTTTCTGACCTCTGTCAGAAAAATCCTCATTTCTAAGGAATCTATTATTGTTCCCAAGAAGGGAACTCTTGTTGACGGAGACAGAGAACTCTTTTCTATGTTCACCTTCCATCCGTGTGATCTGAGAAAGGCCAGAACGATGTCTGTATGAGCCTTTGCCTTTGATAGGGACGACGCTTGTATTAGAATGTCGTCCAAGTAAGGTACTACTGCAATGCCCCTCGGTCTTAGAACCGCTAGAAGGGAACCTAGTACCTTTGTGAAAATCCTTGGAGCAGTGGCTAACCCGAATGGGAGGGCCACAAACTGGTAATGTTTGTCCAGAAAGGCGAACCTTAGGAACTGATGATGTTCTTTGTGGATAGGAATACGTAGGTACGCATCCTTTAGATCCACGGTAGTCATAAATTGACCTTCCTGGATAGTGGGTAGAATCGTTCGAATGGTTTCCATCTTGAACGATGGTACCCTGAGAAATTTGTTTAGGATCTTCAAATCCAAAATTGGTCTGAAAGTTCCCTCTTTTTTGGGAACTACAAACAGATTGGAATAAAATCCCATTCCTTGTTCCTTTATTGGAACTGGGTGTATCACTCCCATCTTTAACAGGTCTTCTACACAATGTAAGAATGCCTGTCTCTTTATTTGGTTTGAGGATAAGTGAGACATGTGGAACCTTCCCTTTGGGGGTACTTCCTTGAATTCCAGGAGATAACCTTGAGAAACTATTTCTAGCGCCCAGGGATCCTGAACATCTCTTGCCCAAGCCTGAGCAAAGAGAGAGAGTCTGCCCCCCACTAGATCCGGTCCCGGATCGGGGGCTACTCCTTCATGCTGCTTTGTTAGCAGCGGCAGGCTTCTTGGCCTGCTTACCCTTGTTCCAGCCTTGCATCGGTTTCCAGGCTGGTTTGGGTTGTGAGGCATTACCCTCTTGCTTAGAGGATGCAGAATTAGAGGCCGGTCCGTTCCTGAAATTGCGAAAGGAACGAAAATTAGACTTATTTTTGGCCTTGAAAGGCCTATCTTGTGGAAGGGCGTGGCCCTTTCCCCCAGTGATGTCTGAAATAATCTCTTTCAATTCTGGTCCAAATAGAGTTTTACCTTTGAAAGGGATGTTAAGCAATTTTGTCTTGGATGACACATCCGCTGACCAAGATTTTAGCCAAAGCGCTCTGCGCGCCACGATAGCAAACCCTGAATTTTTCGCCGCTAATCTAGCTAATTGCAAAGCGGCATCTAAAATAAAAGAGTTAGCCAATTTAAGTGCGTGAACTCTGTCCATAACCTCCTCATATGGAGTCTCTCTACTGAGCGACTTTTCTAGTTCCTCGAACCAGAACCACGCTGCTGTAGTGACAGGAACAATGCACGAAATGGGTTGTAGAAGGTAACCTTGCTGTACAAAAATCTTTTTAAGCAAACCTTCCAATTTTTTATCCATAGGATCTTTGAAAGCACAACTATCTTCGATAGGAATAGTAGTGCGTTTGTTTAGAGTAGAAACTGCCCCCTCGACCTTAGGGACTGTCTGCCAAAAGTCCTTTCTGGGGTCGACCATAGGAAATAATTTCTTAAATATAGGGGGGGGAACAAAAGGTATGCCGGGCTTTTCCCACTCCTTATTTACTATGTCCGCCACCCGCTTTCGGGGTGCACCGGAACCTCTAGGAACTTGTCCATCTTGCATAATTTCTCTGGAATGACCAAGTTGTCACAATCATCCAGAGTAGATAACACCTCCTTAAGCAGTGCGCGGAGATGTTCTAATTTAAATTTAAATGTCACAACATCAGGTTCAGCTTGTTGAGAAATTTTTCCTGAATCTGAAATTTCTCCATCTGACAAAACCTCCCTCATGGCCCCTTCAGATTGGTGTGAGGGTATGACAGAACAATTATCATCAGCGCCCTCCTGCTCTTCAGTGTTTAAAACAGAGCAATCGCGCTTTCTCTGATAAGTAGGCATTTTGGATGAAATATTTGCTATGGAGTTATCCATTACAGCCGTCAATTGTTGCATGGTAATAAGCATTGGCGCACTAGATGTACTAGGGGCCTCCTGCGTGGGCAAAACTGGTGTAGACACAGTAGGAGATGATGTAGAATCATGTTTACTCCCCTCATCTGAGGAATCATCTTGGGCAATTTCATTATCTGTGGCAGTACTGTCCTTACTTTGTTTGGATGCTATGGCACAATTATCACATAAATTTAAATGGGGAGACACATTGGCTTTCATACATATAGAACATAGCTTATCTGAAGGTACAGACATGTTAAACAGGCTTAAACTTGTCAACAAAGCACAAAAAACGTTTTAAAACAAAACCGTTACTGTCTCTTTAAATTTTAAACAGAAAACACTTTATTACTGAATATGTGAAAAAGTATGAAGGAATTGTTAAAAAATTACGGAACCGGAGCCGTTTACAAATTTAACCCCTATACAGTCCCAGCTATAGCCTTTGCTGAGACCCAACCAAGCCCAGAGGGGAATACGATACCAATTGACGCCTTCTAGAAGCTTTTCCAGCAAATTTCAGATCCTCACACATGCATCTGCATGCCCTGCTCTCAAAAAACAACTGTGCAGTAATGGCGCGAAAATGAGGCTCAATCTACAACTAGGAAGGCCCCCTGACTGGAAAAGGTGTCTAACATAGTGCCTGCCGTTTAATAAACGTTCCCCAAGTTTATAAATGCAAATTGTCAGCATAAATATGAATAAAATGCCCAAATAAAGTAATCGATTTAGCCCATAAAAATGTCTACCAGTTTTTTAGCCCATATTAAGCCCTTTATTCTGTTTGTTTGACTAATAAAATGGCTTACCGGTCCCCATGAGGGGAAATGACAGCCTTCCAGCATTACATCGTCTTGTTAGAAATATGGCTAGTCATACCTTAAGCAGAAAAGTCTGCTAACTTTTTCCCCCAACTGAAGTTACTTCATCTCAACAGTCCTATGTGGAAACAGCAATCGATTTTAGTTACTGTCTGCTAAAATCATCTTCCTCTCACAAACAGAAATCTTCATCCTTTTCTGTTTCAGAGTAAATAGTACATACCAGCACTATTTTAAAATAACAAACACTTGATAGAAGAATAAAAACTAAATTTAAACACCAAAAAACTCTTAACCATCTCTGTGAAGATGTTGCCTGTGCAACGGCAAAGAGAATGACTGGGGTGGGCGGAGCCTAGGAGGGACTATATGGCCAGCTTTGCTGGGACTCTTTGGCATTTCCTGTTGGGGAAGAGAATATCCCACAAGTAAGGATGACGCAGTGGACCGGACACACCAATGTTGGAGAAACTGGATTTATAGTAGGAAAATACATGATTGAAGATCCTTAAAGGGATAATAAATCCAAAAATGTTCTTTAATGATTCAGATAGAGCATGTAATTTTAAGCAACTTTCTAATTTACTCCTATTATCAAATTTTCTTCGTTCGCTTGCTATCTTTATTTTAAAAGCAGGAATGTAAAGCTTGGGAGACAGCCCATTTTAGGTTCAGAACCTGGGTAACGCTTGCTTATTGGTTAGCTGAATGTAGTCACCAATAAACAAGTGCTATCCAGGGTGTTGAACCTATGATAGTGATGCAGCAGATCAGTAAAAGGCTGACTAGTAAAGATCACAAGAACATCTCTACATAAAAAAGAAGATATTTTACCTAAAAATTCCCTCTGTAGCCAAATCCTATTGTAAAGTGACTTTAAGCAGGATGATTGTCTCAGGACTTGCAAGTGAGTTTGCATCTGGAGTGTGCATCTGAAGGGAGTGTGCATCTGGTATGTGCAGAAACAGTCACTTTATTTCCCTCCTCAGTTTAAGTTCACTATTAAAGCTCATGAGATTATAGTGAAACACTATAGTAAACCACAGAGTGAACACAGCACTGATGATGGTGATCGGTTGCTGGGTTTTTTTCTCCATGCAGATGACAGCAAAAAGAACAGATGAAGAATAACTGCTCACAGAGCACTTACTTTGGTAATCTGACAACATTTTTAGGTAAAATATCTTCCTTCTTACATTAGAGGTGTTCGTGTGATATTTTCTAGTCAACTTTTTACAGATTTGATGCATCACTTTCAAGTGATTTTGAATATGGGTTACATATCCCTTTAACTGGCTCATAATCAGTAATCATAAGTGTGGTCATTTGTTTAATTAAAGGGACACTGAACCCAATTTTTTTCTTTCGTGATTCAGATAGAGCACAACATTTTAAGCAACTTTCTAATTTACTCCTATTATTAAATGTTCTTTATTCTCTTGGTATCTTTATTTGAAATGCAAGAATGTAAGTTTAGATGCCGGCCCATTTTTGGTGAACAACCTGGGTTGTCCTTGCCGATTGGTGGATAAATCCATCCACCAATAAAAACGTGCTGTGCAGAGTTCTGAACCAAGAAAAAAGCTTAGATGCCTTCTTTTTCAAATAAAGATAGCAAGAGAACAAAGAAAAATAATAGGAGTAAATTAGAAAGTTGCTTAAAATTGCATGCTCTATCTGAATCACGAAAGAAATTTTTTGGGTTCAGTGTCCCTTTAAGCAAAAGGCTGCTCTGAGATATTTAAATTATGGATAAATATATTACTACTTATAAAATGATAAAATAATTACAGCCATAAACTCCAAGCTGTGCTATCCATTCTCTTATTGCTATAGCTATATTATTTACTTATGACAAGACATAATCAACATACATCAATACAATATCTGAATGAGCTATGTAGTTAGTATTATTTAAGCAAAAAAAAAAAACAAATCACTTACCTCTTGGTCCAAACAAATAATCCACAAATGCATTTACTTCTCTGTCTAGATTCTGTATGTGCTCCTGAAAGAAATGAATAAAAAAATCAGGTTAAACTTTTACTATTAGCTGTATTGGTAATACACGTTAAGTATCATAAAGTTAAGCAAAAATGTTTCTTCTATGACAATTTCCATTTCTGGATAATAAACCTTTCAAGTGTATCCATGTGAGCCATAGAGCTGTATGAACTGCACCTATCATCCAATATTGACTAATATACCTACTGTGTATGTCAGTCAGTAAATAGCAGTACACTAAAATGACACCTACTGTGTATGTCAGTCAGTAAATAGCAGTACACTAAAATGACACCTACTGTGTATGTCAGTCAGTAAATAGCAGTACACTAAAATGACACCTACTGTGTATGTCAGTCAGTAAACAGCAGCACACTTAAATTATACCTACTTTGTATGCCAATCAGTAAACAGCAGTTCACTCAGGGACAGAACTACAGGGGGTGCAGGGTCCCTGAGAGTGGGGGCCCAGTTTTTAAAAAAAACAAAAAAATGTTTTTTCTTCAATAAAAAACGTTGACCTGCCATTGCCTGCACTGATATCATGTGAGTGTGACATGATGCTTCACTAGTGTCTCTGACTACAGGGGTTAGTGTTTCTGTTTTACCCATTGGTATTTATGTGACTGTGTGTGTATTTATGCATGTATGTGTGTATGTTTGTGGAACCAGCAAATTACCAACCTTGTTACTACAGCATTGGGGGGGGGGGCAGGGGGGTAAACAGTGTCACTATACAGTACCACTATATACAGTAATAGGGGTCAGACCATCTAACAGACTGTGGGCATAGGGTACCTCCTTTTGCAGACATGTAAACTGATTCACATTTATTTGGGGGGGGGCCCTTCTTAGATTCTTGCACCTGAGCCCTGTGGTTTCTAGTTATGCCTCTGAGTACACTTAAATGACACTTACTGTGTGTGTCCGTCAGTAAACAGCATTACATTTAAATGAGTTGTGAATAGGAGCACTGGAATAGTTGCATATCTTGGGACACCAGCCAGTGAACCTTACTGTGGTCGTTTGATTTGTTTATAAAACCAACAAGCTCTTACACAGTAACATGAGTAGTGGATACCAGCCAGTGAGGATTTATACAACTGTATTAGATATTAGTTAGTGCCAGTGAGTACTTACAGCATTATAAATGATGATGTCCATTGCATTTTAATATTAAAAGGATATTTAGCACAATGGTTAAATGCACACTAATTGTGTAAGTTGTAAACACCAGTTAAAGAACTTTAATGCAGCAATGATATAAAGGTATGAGTGAGGACTACCAGCCGATGAACACAGTTGAATGAGTTATGCAGAGCAGCCAATGAGCACTAATCTAACATTGTGATTCAAGTTGTTTTTCTCAAATCAAATTTAGTAGCAAAATTCCAGTGACTAAACTAGAAAAAAAGCACTATGGAGCACTTATGGAGTTAAGCAGCTAACCAGTACTAGATTTAGCAGAGAACTGCTGAACATGAGCACTTATCTAACTGAATGAGCTACATGTATGAATGGTGTATACCATATGATCAATGCAATATTCATTTATTTTGTTCTTTTCAATAACGGACAAATCATCAAATGTAGAACATATGCAATAAATTGTGAAGTAACTAGTGTTGATACACTCTCATTACAATCCCAAACACACCATATATCCTGAAGAGAGACCCAACATATTTAATTCATGATTCAGATAAAGTATGCAATTTTAAACAAATTTCCAATTGACTTCTATTATATTTTTTATTTATTCTCTTGGTATCCTTATTGAAGGTGCACTAATGGGAGCTAGCTGAACACATTGGTAAACCAATGACAAGAAGCATATGTGTAGCCACCAATCAGCAGCTAGCTCCCAGCTCCTGAGCCTACCTAGGTATCCTTTTCAACAAAAAACAAGAGAAGGAAGCAAATTAAATGGTAGAATTAAATTGGTAAATTGCATTATATATAGGAATTATGAAATATTTTTTTTGGGTTCATGGCCCTTTAAATACATTCTATATGCAATGTATTGAGATTATTCCCCGCCTCTTTCTAGTCATGAGTGCCGCAATGTTGACATCTGACTATTACTGCATTCTAGTGCTGACGTGTTTGCACAAGTGCAGCAAGGTTCCAAAAAATGGTGGCACCCATAATTAGAGGGAGGTGCATGAAGTGTATTTAGGGCTAGATTCCAAGTGAGGTGCAAACTGTTTTGCGCTAGTGTAATCGTGTTTTTGCAAGCCATTTTCATTGCGCTGATATTACAAGTGGAGCAAAAAAAATATTCATTGACTTCAATGGGGAATGCGGAAATGTGATGGTGTCTAACCGATGTCGTAGATATATGTAGAAATATGTATTTATAAATAAATAAAACATATTCTTGTATGTGAAGATCATTGGAATTGGAAATATTCATATTTTCATGTCGGGTTAGCGCACATGAGAATATATGATTGGGTTTGTAGAGAGTGAGGGGTTTAATGTCCCTTTAACACCCCCTGCATTTATCGGAGTTATATTTACTCTACCAGCCAGCCATGATAACACAAACTTGATCAATGTCATTCCATATCTGACTGCTGAAATGCTGGCACTCAAGCAAATGTATTAACTGCAGAAGTTAGGCATGGATCTTAAACAACTCTTGTGAATTTAATTGCATTTTTTAATTTGACAATGAAGTAATAACCGTTAAAGGCTAATTAGTTTTGGATGGTACTGTCAGACCCCTAGGAGAATAGCTTTGCTTTCCAAATAAGTAACATTTTATTAATTGGGTTAGTTGACCGCCTATACTTGCATGTGTAAATTAACACTTTGTTCATTCATGCATCTGAATTCACCTCTCTTTAATGCACGCTCAAAGGTTTTCTCTCATCGAGTTAAAAGATCTAGTTATAAACACTTCTATGCTTTTCACTCAGATGATGCTCTTAGGCCCTTTTATTGTTAAATAAATGTAATTATGCTGTAAATGAAACATGTTCTTGCGAGCACTGCGTCACCTTTCTCCACCTATCACTGAGGGACATTGTTTGTTCCAATAGTAATACACTGTGTACAGCTCTCTTGCTCTTTCGCTGACACGTGTGATTTTATTTTCTGGAGCTGTTGGTGGGTGACATTATGTAGCACAAAAGGAATTGAATAAAACCAAAAACTGTTGCAACAACACACAGAAAATAAGAAAAAACATAAATTATGCTTACCTGATAATTTAATTTTCTTCTGAAGGGAAGAGTCCACAGCTGCATTCATTACTTTTGGGAAATACAGAACCTGGCCACCAGGAGGAGGCAAAGACACCCCAGCCAAAGGCTTAAATACCTCCCCCACTTCCCTCATCCCCCAGTCATTCTGCCGAGGGAACAATGAACAGTAGGAAAAATATCAGGGTGAAAAAAGGTGCCAGAAGAACAAAAAATTACAGCCGCCTCATAGATAAAAACACAGGAGCTGTGGACTCTTCCCTTCAGAAGAAAATGAAATTATCAGGTAAGCATAATTTATGTTTTTCTTCTTAAAAGGGAAGAGTCCACAGCTGCATTAATTACTTTTGGGAAAAGAATACCCAAGCTAGAGGACACTGAATGCAAACAACGGGTGGGTACAAAAGGCGGCCCCTTCGAAAGGCACCACAGCCTGAACTAAACCACTCAGTCCCAGAGGCCGTCAAGCCCAAGAACCTCTGAGGAGTCAGCTCCGCAGATCACGACTCCCATGAAGGTACCCAGCCAAGACAAGGACCTCTAACTGCCCCCCCAAAAAAAATTCCAAAGGATAATTCCGCTCTGCAGAACCTAGAACAACCCATGGTTGTCGTACAATAGCAACGCCCAGGGAGACGAACTCCCTAGAAACACAAGGACCGAAGAAAAAGAGATCCATACACAGGGAAACATGTCCCAAAAAGGACTTGAGGAACACCCTCATATCCCTGATCTTGAACCATACCCAAAGGTATTCCAGGAATAACCATGAGTCCCTGATGCCTCATATCGGATCTAGATCTGCAAGCTAGACAGCAGAAATAGGATAACTATCCCAAAAGCTAGTAAAGAGTTCTCTAAAAAGAACACCCACCGTCTGAACTGGAACTCCCAATGGCCAGCTTCCAGGTAGAAAGCTGACTTACCGTTGCTAAAACCCAAATACCGAAGGCGTTTCAAAGCTTGCTAACACCCAGTCAAAGTGCAATTAGCCATAGCTGGTTACACCCTCAAAGTGCAATAGCAGTTGGGTTCAACTGGAAACCTTCCAAGGGCTCACAGCCCTCTGAATATCGGGCTCCAAATAGCCCCCCCTCCCAGCACCGAACGCCAGTGAAAAGAGGAGGCCATCCAACACCTTCCACAAAAGAGAGAACCGACTCTAGAGAAAACGGTCAACCGTGCAAAGAGTAACCGACCCCCAATCTACCCTCTAGGATAATGGCTAAAGGCTAGTCAAGACCAAAGACAAGAATCCCAGACTTTCGGAAGAGAAAGGAAGGGTCAACGTAGGAAAAAAGCCCCCGGCTAGACCGCTGACCGTTATAACAAACGGTATACTATCATTAGTCAGGATAGACATTGTGCTCAGGTACGAAGCCCCCACATGGCTGTCTTCTCTAAAACCAAGTAACACTTCCCAAGGGAAGAAGGTCATCAGACCCTCAGAATCCAACATATAGCAGGGGCCCCATAGGGATCAAACCCTCATCCTCCTGCTGCAGGAACGGAGGAACCAGTCACTACATCGCACTTCCTCTTCCAGGATTCTGGAACGCAAGAAGACCCATAGGTCGCTCAAAATACTAAGGTAACTCCAAACCCGGAGAACCCTACCCCTTCTATAGAAGAGAAGGGAATTAAACAACGGAAACCTACTCTACCATAGAAGCGAGACTCCTCGGCCATATCTCCAACCCATGTGAGGATACCTGGAGTCTACAGGAACAGCATAAATGTGCCAGAAGACCAGTAGGGAACCATCAGAGGGACCTAAAGCCTAAGCCACAAAACGAGGCATTTCTCACAGAGCCCCAGCCTCTACGGAGAAAGAGGCCCGCAAGACCACAAACATCTAGTGTGAGATTGAACCGTCCACACCCACCAAGGTGAGACAGGGACCTGGGTCAGGGTTCCAGAAAAAGGAATCAAACGAAGATCCAACTTCCAGAGGAACCCTAAGCTGCCTCCTACAAGGAGGAACGCACTTCTAAGGTCCGTAGACTTGGGGATTTAGCAATAGCCTCAAACCCAAGAGTCACAAAGGACTTCCTTAACGGTTTAAGATTCAGCACCAGGGCACTTGGATCGCACAGAAATGTTGTAGGCAAGCATTAATATGTGCTACACACACAGGCAAGGGGGCAACCAACACCCGAAAGGGAATGAGAACCCTGTGCCCTGCTCGCCATCCATTAAGGCACCGCCCACGAAGCTCCCAATGGAGAATCAAGGATAAATGGTCAACTACACGACTCCAGAAGGGTGGCTCTCCGTAACTGACCTCACCCCTTCACTGACAAGCCCCAAGGCTAGAGTTGCAACGAGGACGGAAATACACCCGAAGGTCGAGACCACGGTCAGACCAAGGGTAATGGAAGAGACAACGGGCAGAGATCCTTGAAGGATCTATCTTCCAATCTTCTTTAAGCAGGTAACAGCTGGAGCTTCGCAGCTCCCCACAGAAGGCAGGGAACCCCTGCACACCAACTCCTAGAGTAACACAACTCTGAGCAGAGAAGGAAGGAAACTCTGTCACCGCAATAAAATGCTTAATAGGCTAAAGAGTCAGTGCCCGGAAGCACCTTGAGTGAAAATGCAAATGATTAGTCACTTGGCACACCAGACCACATATAGTGGATATAAAAAGTCTGTTAAAATGTCATGTTTCTGTGATGTAAAAAAATGAGACAAAGATAAATAATTTCAGAACTTTTTCCACCTTTAATGTGACCTATAAACTGTACAACTCATTTGCAAAACAAACTAAAATATTTTAGATGGAGGGAAGTAAAAATAAAAAAATAAAATAATATAGTTGCATAAGTGTGCACACCCTTAAACTAATACCTTGTTGAAGCACCCTTGGATTTTATTATAGCACTCAGTCTTTTTGGGTATGAGTTTTTCAGCATGGCACATCTTGACTTGGCAAGATTTGCCCACTCTTCTTTGCAAAAACACTTCAAATCTGTCAGATTGTGAGGGCATCTCTTGTGCACAGCCCACTTAAGATCACCCCACAGATTTTCGATTGGATTCAGGTCTGGGCTCTGACTGGGCCAAAACTTTAATCTTCTTCTGGTGAAGCCATTCCTTTGTTGATTTGGATGTATGCTTTGGGGCGTTGTAATGTTGAAAGATGAAGTTCCTCTTCATGTTCAGCTTTCTAGCAGAAGCCTGAAGGTTTTGTGCCAATATTGTCTGGTATTTGGAACTGTTCATAATTCCCTCTACCTTGACTAAGGCCCCAGTTCCAACTGAAGAAAAACAGACCCAAAGCATGATGCTCCCACCAAAATACTTCACTGTGGGTATGGTGTTTTGGTTATATGCAGTGTTGTTTTTGCTCATAACATATCTTTTGGAATTATGGCCAAAAAGTTTAATCTTGGTTTCATCAAACCAGAACACCTTTTGCAACATGCTTTTGGGAGACTTCAGATGTGTTTTTTGCAAAATTTAGCTGGGCTTGGATGTTTTTTTCGTAAGCAAAAGCTTCTGTCTTCCCACTCTACCCCATAGCCCAGACATATGAAGAATACGGGCGATTGTTGTCACATGCACCACACAGCCAGTACTGGCTAGATATTCCTGCAGCTCCTTTAATGGTGCTGTAGGCCTCTTGGCAGCCTCACAGACCAGTTTTCTTCTCGTCTTTTCATCAATTTTGGAGGGACGTCCAGTTCTTGGTAATGTCACTGTTGTGCCATATTTTCTCCACTTGATGATGACTGTATTCACTGTGTTCCATGGTATATCTAATGCCTTGGAAATTCTTTTGTACCATTTTCCTGACTGATACCTTTTAACAATGAGATCCCTCTGATGCTTTGGAAGCTCTCTGCGAACCATGGCTTTTGCTGTAGGTTGCGACTAAGAACATGTCAGGAAAGACCTACTAGAACAGCTGAACTTTATTTGGGGTTAATCAGGGGCATTTTAAATTATGGCAGGTGTGTACTGACTCCTATTTAACATGATTTTGAATGTGATTGCTCAATTCTAAACACAGTTACATCCCCAGTTATGCAACCATATTATTTTAGTTTTTTATTTTTACTTCCCTCCACCTAGAAGTTTCAGTTTGTTTTTCAATCAAGTTGTACAGTTTATAGGTCACATTAAAGGTGGAAAAAGTTCTGAAATGATTTATCTTTGTCTCATTTTTTTACATCACAGAAACCTGACATTTTAACAGGGGTGTTGTAGACTTTTTATAGTCACTGTAGGTCACACACATCTCCCACTCCAAGAATGGAATAATGATTGTGAGTCCCCGGGGACCTGAAGAACTATGATGATGTCTGCAAAAAACAGATCCGTATCCCAGGCTAGGAGCCCAAACAGCACACCTAGATTGGCACTCATAACCCTCCGTTCGGAGGGGTTGTATTTAAACAACAGGCCACATACCTCGGTAGGATCCGAGCCCGGAGTCCACAGAATAGGCCAAGAGACATTTAAAATCCAGCAGGATTAATCAGCACCACGAGGGTGACATGAACCCTGGTAACAGCTGAAAAGAGTATCCGACCAATACCTACCTGGTATAAGAAAACTCTAGAACTGCCTAAGGTCCAAGAAAATTTGTCCTGAAGGATCGATAAATGAACTAGAAAAACATAATTCTATTATTCAACAAGTGCGCAACTTCTGAGAAAGTGCCGACGTGACCTAAGTCACAAGTATCGGTTCCAGAAAAGAACGTTCATAAAAACGAAATTCTAACAGACATGAGCTTAAGAAAAACCAAATTAAACACATCCATCCGGATAAAAAAAAAAAATGAAGGCAGCACCCATCGAGTGAACACCCAAGGTGAATGAGAAAGACAACGGAACCAGCCGATTAAAAGCCCCATTCACCCAAGCTCAGAACTGGAACCGAAAAAAATAAAGCAAAAGAAAAACGGCGATGTTAAGGAGATTGGCTTCATCACCAAATGTCATATCCATTTTGCCATCCAGCTTCTAAGGCCTCGGATCCCTCGGCCCGCTAGGACTGGGATCCTCCAACATTGCCAAAACATGTCTTAAAAGAACATGAACTCAATCCAGCCTATAACGGAAGGCAAAATCATCCCTCGCTGGATCAACTGAAGACTGTGGCTCCAAGATAGGGGCCCCTGAAGCCTCAGGGGCCAACGCTTCCCCAGAAGGCCGAACTGAATCGGGCGATCCCACGCTCGATGGGCCCTGGTTAACGGAACACGGACAGTATCTTAGAAATACTTCACTTGGGAGATATAAATGATTCAGCACCATCGAGATGGCCATGCGGAACCGTGCCGTAACCTCTGGAGGAAACAAGCCACCTTCTGGAGTAAAGGCCATAGGGACATCTGGTTGCGTAGCCAGGAAATTAACTGGGACACTTGCTTCACAGGTCATAAAAACCTCGGAGGCGGATGGCTCAATGCACTCTAAGCTCCCTGCTTCAGGAGAAGAGAGTACTCTAGAACAGCAATCGGAACATAACTGATGGGCATTGATTACCCGGGTCATTTCAGATTCATCACGACACATCATCCGTATCGGAGGCATCTGTATCGCGCATATCAGAATCCTCCAAAATCTTGGGATTACAAAATGACAAAAAACTAACTGGCACCCTTTAACACCCCCAATGGCTGGGGCACTCACCACCTCCTGTGAACCAGACAACCCACGAGCAAGATTAGTCGCACACAGTCAGCATACGGAAGTGAGAAACAACATAACCGCACCCGTCAAAGAGGTGCACCGTGCCAGTCACGAAAGGGGCGCACAATCTGGAAAGATTGCGTCATTAAAAGAGGGCCGTTATGTTCCGTAAAAGCTGTGAGCCTAAATATAGCTAAATATTTGCAGATAGAACTATATAACAAACATGATTGTTTAATAACCTCCCTCAGGAGATATTAACCCATGATTCCTTATTAAGATAAAAGGAGTCCCACTGGGACACTACCTTGTTTTGTTAACATTACATTCACATGTCGAAATAAAATTAAACAATCTTAACAAAATCTACGCCGTGGAAAAAGGAACACGGCCCTTCAAGTGTGACAGATAGTAGCCTCGCTTCTGACATGGACTTGAGTGATGAAAGGTAGGCAGCGAAACTCGTCAATGCTGATTACCAAGGAGCTGTTAATATGAGTTGGGATGGGTTCGCAGGAAAACTCTCCCTGCATCTCCGGACTCTAACTTTCATCCATGCTCTCACTGAGAGGCTGACAGGATTACTTAAAACTCCAGTCCCATTGCAAAGAGTACTACCCTCCATGAGAGACTATCTTAAACTTCTAACACTCCTCTGCCAACCTCCTGTGACGAAAGGCAAAGAATGACTGGGGGATGAGGGAAGTGGGGGAGGTATTTAAGCCTTTGGCTGGGGTGTCTTTGCCTCCTTCTGGTAGCCAGGTTCTGTATTTCTCAAAAGTAATGAATGCAGCTGTGGACTCTTCCGTTTTAACAAGAAAATAAAGAAAAGGGTTAGGAGAGTCTGTTTTATTCCAACACAAAAGATGCAACGGTACATACAGTTGGCAGCTGTCATTCATATATTGAGTGATAAATAGGTGCCTTCCTCAAACCTCTTCTCTAGATCCCACCCAAGCCCTTACCCTCAGCCCCACCATACATCATTTTCAAATGACTTGGCTGTTAGCAACAAAGCAGTGATTTTACCCCTACCAGAAGCTAGCAAAAGACATTAAACAGTGATTTGCCCCACCTTGACTATCATTTACTCCCACAGTACAGTGATTTTACTCCCTTGGCTGACAGGAACACACAGCAGTAATTTTAACTCTCTCTGTTTCAACTAGTAAACAATGTAAGAAATAATTTACACTGCACATGCCCAATAATAGGCCAGATATTGAGGGAAGCGTATTTTTTTTTTAAAAAAAATTTTAATTTTGATATTTGCGTTCCACTCGTAATACCAGCGCACACAAATCTGCGCTGGTATTACAGGTTCAGCACAATGTAAACGCGACCTCACGACAGTGTGCTTCCATAGGCTCCAATGGGAGCCATGTTCTCATGCCGTGAGACACGATAGAAATCCTATTGCCGTGAAGGGGGTAAGTCACCCAGCAAAGTGTAAATATATATGTATATACACATTATATATTTATGTGTTAATATGTTTATATACACATATTAACACATAAGCTATATAAGCATATACATATATATTTATAAGAATAACACAGTACCCATAGGTTGCAATGTAAAGGTACTTTTCAGTGCCTTTTTTTTTCTAACAGCCCACACCCGCTCACTTTCCTGGTGATTTGTGCATGCGCAATACGCCGTTTATGCTGAAGGGGGCTTTATCAGTTAGGAATCGAAAACAACCGCTCAGTATCATAGCGGTTTTTGTATGCAGCAGTCAGAGCGATTAAAAGAATGCACACACTGTTCCGCCGCATACAAGAACTGCTATGATACTGAGCGGTTGTTTTTTTATTCCTAACTAATAAAGCCCCCTTCAGCATAAATGGTGCATTGCAAATTGCCGGGAACGCGCCAGATCGACTTATTTGATTTAGTGGACGATGAGAGAAATATCAGGATAACATTAGGGGTAGGAGGGCTCAGGCGGCCATTTCTAAACGGCTGAGGGGGAACTAGTATGTACTTTTACTTCCACAGTATTTATCAATCTAAATTGGGATACAGTTTGCAGTAATAATCGCTGCACAGATTATATAATTAAGTTAGAACATTTTTTGGGTTGACTGGCCCTTTAAAACTGCTTCGTGCAGTTATGTTTTAAAAAATTAAAGATGCTACATTTTATTTAATTAAAAAAGGAACCTTACACTTAAGTTTGGGGGCAATTGGGGGACATTTTTAAAATTAACCAGAGAACTGATCTCTGGTTAATTATCGGAGCGCTGATTGCTACTGCGAGCTGCCGGTAGCATTAACCAGCCACTTGCAATGGCTGATTATTTATCGTGAATTTGCTTGTTTACTGGCACGCAATAAATTAGCGCTCCACTTGTAATCTAGCCCAATGTGTAGCATAAGGAGTGCCACTTCTTTCTGGTGCTATCCATATAAATGATTGAAGCTTTAAAAAAATAAAGCGATTACTCAGGGGAAGTTTAACAAATAATAGACATTTGACTGTCCGTTTTATTAGTATGTTTATTTTTTCTGGATAGCAGGTGGAAATGCTGGACTCTCCAGTTCTATACTGGACATCTGCCAATTCAAACTGTATAATATTTATCAATCCATTAAAGAGATGTGTACTACATGAGATTTAGAAAATAGCGGAAATACATGGGATAAACAAGTATTTCAGCAAATCACTGTACAAATACCAACGGATAAGGGCGCAAATACTCATAAGAATGGGTTTGAACTCGCTGGCTAAACTCTTGGGAACCAAATGTAACCTTTGTACAGCTATGCTCTAACAATAGTCCTGTAGGATTCATGAATGTTCTTTTATTATTTTATTTAACTAAGAGCTGTTGATGATGCCTAGCACATTGTGTTTTCTGTATCACTAGAAGATAATCTTTATAAATGAACAGAGCAGTATATATTCTTAATAGGAAATTAACTCTTTAGGTAACATGAACCCTTTTAGTGTGATTGATAACACATGGTCGTTATCGGCACAATGTATTTAGCACGGATGACGGCCACGTGTCTTCATCTAGGGGGGCGCTTTTAGAGCTCCTTGTCCGTCCTTCCCCTGCATTTACACCACATCCCTGGTGGTCTTGGGCTCCGGCATCACCTGGGGAATGTGGGGATGTCGGTGACCTCACCACACATGTGCATGGTGACATCACCAAACCCCAGAAACCCCGGAAGTACCGGGCAGGATAACAAGGTTTAAGGGAGCTGGATGGAGGGGTTAATATACAAATCCCTCAATCTCAGCTCCCTTAAAATCTGGAAACCTCCAAGATCCCCCACAGTTTTTTACAGTTTTTGTTGCAGGTTTCTTATACAATATATATATATATGGTATTCTGATGAAGGGGTCCATGTGAGCCCCGAAACGTCAATACATTTTGTTGTTGACCCACCACAAAGAAGACCTGAGAGTGCATTTGCTTGTTTCCATATTCATTTAATTTTTGCACCCAGGCTGATGACCCAGGAGGGTGGATTCACTTTCAGGAGTGTGCTTTATATACAGTCGAAACATGTCAGCCATTTTGCACAAGTGACTGTGTCTCACTCACTGTTCCCATGGATGTTGTGGACTTTTAACCTATTTGTATTAAAGTTTGGACTTTTTAATCAATTTCGTCTGCTGCACTCTGCCTTTGTTACCTTTATATATATATATATATATATATATATATATATATATATATATATATATATATATATATATATATATATATATATATATATATATATATATACATACACATACACACACATAGTTTGAATCTGCTGGATCTCCTAAAAAAAGATATATAACATTTGTGAGTTTCTCACTGGAAAATGGCCTACAGTAGGGCCTAAATGTGAGCAGCATGAAAAAACTGCAAAACAGCTCAGAACAGAGGTAGAAAAGGCTCAACAATTAAACACCTTAAAGGGACAGTCAACACCAGAATTTTTGCTATTTTAAAGGATAGATAATCCCTTTATTACCCATTTCCCAGTTTTGCACAGCCAACACGGTTATATTAATATACTTTTTAGCTCTGTGATTACCTTGTATATAAGCATCTTCTGACATGCCCCCTGATCACATGACATTTTATTTATTATCTATTGACTTTCATTTTAGCCAATTAGTGCAGTGTCTGCCACAATCCACGGGCGTGCTCACAATGTTATCTATATGGTTTACCTGAACTAGCTCTCCCCTGTTGTGAAAAGCAAATACAAAAGCATGTGATAAGAGACGGCTTTCAATGGCTTAGACATTATCATATGAGCCTTCCTAGGTTTAGCTTTCAACTCAGAATACCAAGAGAACAAAGCAAAATTAGTGATAAAAGTAAATTGGAAGGTTGTTTAAAATGAAATGCCCTATTTGATACATGAAAGTTTATTTTTGGACTTGACTGTCCCTTTAAGATTGAAATATATATTTAATTATACATATTAAATCAACTTTGTAATATACTTTCATTATTTATTTTGCACATTTCAACAATTAAAGGGATAGTAAAGTCAAAATTAAATTTTAAACAACTTTCTAGTTTACTTTTATTATAAATTTTGCTTAGCTCTCTTGGTATCCTTTGTTAAAGAGTAATCCAAGGTGAGTTCAGGAGTGTGCATATGTTTTAAAGCATCAATGTTTATATTTATGTTACACATAGTTGCAAACACTGATGCCATCGAAGGCTAAAGCCATGTGCACACTGATGAGCTCCTATCATCCACCTACCTAGAGTTTCTCTTCAACAAATGATACCAAGAGTACAAAGCAAATAATATATAAAACTACATTTAAAAATGATTTAAAACTGGATGTCCTATCTGAATCATGAACATTTAACTCTAAATGTGGGTTTGTAAGAATTAGAAGTGCTTACTGTCAACTTCACAAGCCTAACTCTGCTACATATGTCTCTAATCTGCTTCAGCTGCAAAACAAAGCAGTTTTTTTAAAACATAATGACAGTGGCTAGTCTTGTCTACTCTAGTACCATGTCCAGATTGGTTCCTCCAGATAAGGAAAGTAGTGGGTGGGGTTTGGCTACTGAAAAACAATTGCCGCAATAGTTTTAATCATATACAGAAAATCACACAAAAAAAGAGCAAAGATGCAATAACATTTGATTCAAGACAATTATAATCCACTCTGTTATTAATAAGACAATATCATGCAATATCATCAAAAAATAAGAGAAATAAAAGTAAATGATGCTATAATATATATATAGTGTCATTAACTTCCCTACTACACTAATTATAATTCTTTCAATAAATTAATTTGAATGACTAGAACCGTTAAACAGAAACGAAAAACATTCCATCCATCAGTAGCCATCCTAATTTGCTAAGGTGGAGGGGGGGGGGAGTAGAGCCCTAATTCCCTTCTTTTTCCTCTCTCCCTCTCATTTCCTTCCTCTAGATATCTTAAATATCTAAATTAACAAACAGTGTGTTGGATCCTAATATTGAAGCTTCAAACAACAAAATAACCTCTTGGATTCCTATCTTAATGGCTTTTTTAATAATTTCCTTAACCAATACTCCACCCTATACCAAAATGTCTTAACTTTCCTGCAAACAAAAACATATGTAATATATGTGCCTTCAGCAAGTTACACTTTTTACACCCTTCTTGCTCTGTTTTAAATTTATTCCAAATTTTAAGTGTTTAAAGGGACACTGAACCCAATTTTTTCTTTCATGATTCAGATAGAGCATGTAATTGTAAGCAACTTTCTAATTTACTTCTATTATCAATTTTTCTTCATTCTCTTGCAATCTTTATTTGAAAAGAAGGCATCTCAGCTAAGGAGCCAGCAAATTGTGGGTTCAGAACCATGGACAGCATTTGTTTAAAGGTGCTGTCCAATCAGCAAGGACAACCCAGGTTGTTCACCTAAAATGGGCCAGCATCTAAACTTACATTCTTGCTTTTCAAATAAACATACCAAGAAAATGAAGACAATTTGATAATAGGAGTAAATTAGAAAGTTGCTTAAAATTGCATGCTCTATCTGAATCACAAAAGAAATTTTTTGGCTACAGTGTCCCTTTAATATCATTGATGAAGTAATCTTAAATGGGATTCAGTCCATGATGAGGTTAAACTAGTTCCTTCTACTCTCCTAACAATTTTCATTATCTCCTTTTTATCCATTTGCATCCCCAACACACTGTAACTGATCCTGGATTGGAAGGGCTAACTGAAGAAGGAATACAATATACCATGGTGCAATACGATATGTACCTTTTATATAACTCCATACAATTTTGGAAATTATAAATAGTACAATCCCAGCCATAATTTTTTAAATTAAGTTATCACTGATCTAACTTCTAGATATGCAAATAAAGATTTGTTTGAACAATTAAACTTGTTTAATTTCCTCAGAAGATTTGATATATTTATTATCTCTAGTATTGATCAGTTGATACACACGTTAATCCAAGATTTTGTCATTCTTTAAATATATACCACGCACTTTCATCAAGTTCAGTTTCACCTAATATTAGAAATTGTGAGATTTTAAGATTGGACTGTGTATATTTGCAAATTTTCTGCCATGCCCTAATTGTATCCATATGAAAAATAGAATGTTTGGAGACTAACATAAGGTATATGAATAATACTTTTCAGATCAAAGGGAGCTATTATACTTTTTGCTAGGTTATAATGGGTACATTACCCTACTACCGTAATCCAATCTACAACAATTCAGATTAGATAAACTATATTATAGAGATCAAGATTTGGTAGATATTTAGTTAAACACAATTTTGCTAAATCAATTATTGGTTTATTTTTGCCCCATAAGAATGTCCTGATAATCAGATTAAAGGGACAGTCTACTCCAAAATAAACTTTCATGATTCAGATAGAGAATGTAATTTTAAACAATTTTCCAATTTACTTTTATCACCAATTTAGCTTTGTTCTGTTGGTATTCTTAGTTGAAAGCTAAGCCTAGGAGGTTCATATGCTAATTTCTAAGCCCTTGAAGGCCGCCTCTTCTCTCAGGGCATTTTGACAGTTTTTCACCACTAGAGGGTGTTAGTTCATGTGTGTCATATAGATAACACTGTGCTCACGCACATAGAGTTCAGGTGAGCCAGCTCTGATTGGCTAAAATGGATGTCTGTCAAAAGAACTGAAATAAGTGGCAGTTTGCAAAGGCTTAGATACAAGGTAATCAGAGAGATAAAGAGTGTATTTATATAACTGTGTTGGTTGTGCAAAACTAAGGAATGGGTAATAAAGAGATTATCTTTTTTTTTAATTAATAAAAATTCTGGTGTAGAATGTCCCTTTAATGTAATTTAAGTCTTTATTAATAAGTAATGAGGACTTTGTAACTGATATATAATCTTAGGAAAATCAATCATTTTTATAAGTGCTACTTTCCCTAATAGCAAAATTGGAAGCTGCATCCAGTTATGGATTATTTGCATCCTTTCCTCAATTTCTCATTATTCAAATCATACAATTTCTTAGAATTAGAGGGGGTGATTAGAAGCAGCTCAGTCTTGGACATATTGATTTTTAGGTGGTGAGAGGCCATCCCAGAAGAAATTGTGGAAATTGTGATTCATAAACACTTTAAACCTTTACTAGTTCTTTGACAGGGCAATTTATTACTGAATCCTTATTTTTATTAAACAATAACATTTCTGATTTTGACTTATTCATTTTATATCCTGAACATAGTCCAAAACCATCAATTAATTTTAATAATCTTGGTATATTACTTTTAGTTTTCCTAATAAAAATAAGGAGATAGTCTGCATGTAACTCTAATTTTAGTTCTTCCTTCTGTATACGAATACCATAAACTTCCTTCCTTAAAGGGACATGAAATTAAAAAAATTCTTTCATGATTTAGATAGATTATACAATTTAAAACAACTTTCCATTTTACTTCTGTTATCAATTTTGCTTCACTCTCTTTGTATCTTTTATTGAAGCAGCAGCAATGCACTACTGGGAAATAGCTGAGCACATTTTTAAGCCAATGAAAATGGGCATACAAGTTTAGCCACCAATCAGCAGCTAGCTCTAACCTTTGGAGCCTATCTTGATATACTTTTCAACAAAGGATACCAAGAGAATAAAGCAAATTAGATAATAGATGTAAATTGGAAAGTTGATTAAACTTTTATACTTTATCTGAATCATGAAAGGAAAAATGTAGGTTTCATGTCCCTTTTAAAATACAGCAAGTGATTCAATTGAGATATTGAAAAGAAGCAGCAACAGGGGCAACCTTACCTTGTTCCTCTCCCAAGCTGTAACTTATTTGATATATTTGCATTAATAATTAAAGATGATTATTGGCCTCTATATAATACTTTAACTATATCCAAGTAAGAAAGTGGAATTCACCTTGAACCCCATTTCTTTCCAACGCCATAAAGAGCTGGTCCCACAAGTTGAAGGCTTTTTCTGCATCAACTGCAATTATTGCTGCATCTTGTTTTTCTTTATTTGTTTTTGACCTATTAATAAAATATGATATTATTGCAAAAGCTTTCCTAAAATTTAGAACGGAATATCTTCCCAGCAAAAAAACATTTTTTATGAATCATATAACAATGGTACTTGTAATCTTTTAGCTAATATACTTGTTAGAATTTTATAGTCAACGTTAAGGAGGGAAATTGGTCTATATGAAGATATATCTAAATCATCTTTATCTGGTTTTTATATGAGTTATCATGAAGCTTGAAAAATTATCCAACATATCTCCTCCTTTTAAAAAATAGAAATTAAATAGATCAACAAGACAAGGGGAGACTTCTTCTATTAAAACTCTATAAAACTCTGCAGTCAGTACCAGCTACCTTATTCAGTGATGCTTTCATTATAGTTTGCTGAACTTCCTCTAACAAGATGGGCTTATTTAATAGCTCTAAATGCTTCTGTTGTATTTGGGGTAAAGAAATATTTCCCCAAAGTTCTTTTTTTTTTTTTAAGATGGTCTCATCTATTTCTTTTTCTATATAAAGTTTTTTTTTTTTTTATAATAAGCAATATACAACTGTTCTATGTCCTTAGAGTCTGTGTATTTTATACCCTCTTTATAAATTATTTCAATTTGATTATATTTTTATTCACAAATTTGGAAGATATTTCCCTGATCTATTTCCAAACCGATAAAGTTTACTAGATGCTTTCGGATTATCTAATGTTGCTTTTTGAAGCAATAAGTTATTTTATTTTACTGATCCCAATTGTGTCTAGATTAATTAAACAATGGGTTAATTGAATTTCCAACAATTTCCATCTTCTATTCATTTTAGTCCCATAGACTAATATTTCTCCTTTTAGGGCCACTTTTGCTGATTCCCAAAAGAGTTCTATTTTATTTTGGTATTCCTTATTATTCTTTACATATTCTTCCCATTTATTCCACAGCCATGTTATAAATTTAGGATTAGTAATTAAATATGTAGGAAATTTAAAATGTATTTTATTAAAAATTATTGTCAACTGCTCTCAAGCTAATAGGTGCATGATCAGAAATTGTGATCAGATTTATTTTAACTTCTCTAACAAGGTTGTAACAGCTTGCTGAGATCAGAAATAAGTCTCTCATAGAGTGTGTTTTGAATGCTTTCAAAATATAAGTAAAGTCTTTGCAATCAGGATTTTTAAATATCCATATATATTTTACATTGAGTGAATTACATACATTTTTAAAAATAATAGATTCTCGCTTAGAATATTTATCCTCATACCCAGCTGAATTGATTTTAACCTAATCTAATTGTGTATTTGGGGATAAGTTAAAACCTCCACTTATGATTAGAAAGGTATCCAAATATTCTACTAATTTCTTTGATATTAGTTCCAAAAAAATATAATGAAAAAATCTCACAACCTGAAGTTTTATAACCTCATATTCCAGTTTTTTATGGAGTAATATTTCCACTCCATTTTTTCTTTTATTCATAGGTGCCCCAAAGATTTCTCCGACCCAACTAGTCTTAAGTTTGTTAAGTTCTGTCAAATTTAGTTGTGTTTCTTGCAAAAAGGCTACATCAGAGTTCAATTTTTTTAAGATGGTTTAGAATATCCATACTTTTTATTGGTGATGTTATTCCCCTACATTCCAAGAATTAATTTTTAACATGTTCATTATTTTCGTATAATTTTCATCATCCCAAAGAGTAAACAGCCTAAGGGGTAGGTAAAATGGAGGAGGAGATGGCAGAGAAATAGAGGAAGAGAAAACATATCTAAAATCTACTAAATCTGTCACAGACGGAAACTCTAAATTATTATTATTATTATTTATTTATAAAGTGCCAACAGATTTTGAAGTGCTGTCCACGGGTACAAAGATAAAAGTACAGTACAATACAATATAAAAGACACCAGACAAAATTTAACAAACAAATACAGGTCGAATTGAGGGCCCTGTTCCCGTGGGAACTTACAATCTAGATGGGTAGGAGGGTAAGAAACAGGAGGTGAGGACTGCAAAGGTGGGAATGATGTTAGTGTGGAGTTAGATGAGGGCAGCTATTAGGCAAGTGGAATTCATTTGTTACTGATTCGGAGATAGGCTTCCCTGAACAAAAAGGTCTTTAGAGAGTGTTTAAAGGAAGAATGGTTAGGGGAAAGTCTGACAGCTTGAGGAAGTGCATTCCAGGTGGTTGGTGCCGCACAAGAGAAGTCCTGTAGTCTAGCATGGGATAAGTTGATGGTAGAAGATGCAAGGAGCAGGTCATTGTTGTATCTTAGGGGGCGGGCTAGAGTATATTTGTTGATGAGTGAAGACAGGTAGGGGGGGCTGCGTTGGTAAGGGCTTTGTAGGTCAGGGTGAGAATTTTGAATTTAATTCTGCTTTGAATGGGGAGCCAGTGAAGGGACTCACAGAGAGGTGCAGAAGAAACAGAGCATTGGGAGAGGTGGATTAGCCTAGCAGAGGCATTTAGGATGGATTGAAGATGGGAGAGGCGGAAGAAGGCCATTTAGTAGGTTATTACAGTAGTGAAGTCAGGAAATTACCAGGGAGTGGATTAGTAGTTTCAGCACTCAGAAACAGACTAATTTTGGAGATATTGCGTAGGTGGTTGCGACAGGATGAAGAGAGCAATTGGATGTGAGGTATGAAGGACAGATTGGAGTCAAGTGTAACTCCTAGGCAGCGGACTTGGGGTGATGGGAAGATAGTGGTGTCACCAACAGTGATTGAAAAGTTAGAAACCGGGGTAGAATTAGAGGGGGTGATTAGAAGTAGCTCAGTCTTGGACATATTGATTTTTAGGTGGTGAGAGGCCATCCCAGAAGAAATGCCAGATAAGCAGACACTGATGAGAGAAAGGACAGAAAGTAAGAGTGCAGGTCTTGAGCACTAAAGGCAATAGTGGGTGGTGCAGGTGGATAGAGGAGAGATTTGAAAATGGAGAAGAGACGTTTAGGGTTTGAGGAGTGATTAGATATAAGAGAAGTGAAGTAGGTTTGCTTGGCTAAGTGAAGGGCATAGGAGTAAGAATAAAGATTGAACTTATAGTGGAGGAAATCTGGTTCAGAGCGGGATTTTCTCCAGGCAAGTTCAGCAGCATTGGAGGATTTTTGCAGGTAGCGTGTTTGCTTAGAGTGCCAGGGTTGGAACTGACGACGTGGGGTTACGGTACACTAAGTGCACACTGAAGAGGTAGGAGGGGAGGGCAGAGTGCAGAGGTGATTGGCCATAAGAAGCGGTAGGCACGCGGCCCGGGGCTGTGCACTGACAGACTTGGAACAGAGTCAGAGAGCAGAATTTTCATAGTTTGCACGCTTAACCCTTTTCTTTAGTGATTTATTTTTAGAGTGCTCTGTTTATCTTTCATTTGATGTGCTGCTGAGCCAGGGAGCAGCTCTAGGCATGAGCTTTATAATTAATGCAGTGCAGTTTACATATTTTGTATGTGTGTGTGTCTGAGTGTTTTTGTGTGTGTCTGAATGTTTCTGTTTGTGTGCCTGAGTGTTTCTGTGTGTGTGCCTGAGTGTTTTGTGTGTGTATCTGAGTGTTTTTGTGTGTGTGTCTGAGTGTGTTTCCAAGTGTTTCTGTGTGTGTGCCTGAGTGTTTCTGTGTGTGTGCCTGAGTGTTTCTGTGTGTGTGTGCCTGAGTGTTTTTTTGTGTGCGCCTGAATGTTTTTTGTGTGTGCCTGAGTGTTTTTGTGTGTGCCTGAGTGTTTTTGTGTGTGTGCCTAAGTGTTTCTGTGTGTGTGCCTGAGTGTTTCTGTGTGTGTGTGCCTGAGTGTTTTTTTGTGTGTGCCTGAATGTTTTTTGTGTGTGCCTGAGTGTTTTTGTGTGTGCCTGAGTGTTTTTGTGTGTGTGCCTAAGTGTTTCTGTGTGTGTGCCTGAGTGTTTCTGTGTGTGTGTCTGAGTGTTTCTGTGTGTGTGCCTGAGTGTTTCTGTGTGTGTGCCTGAGTGTTTCTGTGTGTGTGCCTGAGTGTTTCTGTGTGTGTGCCTGAATGTTTTTGTGTGTGTGCCTGAATGTTTTTGTGTGTGTGCCTAAGTGTTTTTGTGTGTGTGTCTGAGTGTTTTGTGTGTATATCTGAGTGTTTTTGTGTGTGTGTCTGAGTGTGTTTCCGAGTGTTTGTGTGTGCATCTTAGTGTGTTTTTAAGTGTGTCTGAATGTTTGTATGTGTGTGTGCTTGTGTTTTTGTGTTTGTGTGTGTCTGCTTTCTGGGGGGAGGGGGGTGACACCATAACTTACCGCACCGGGTGACACCAACCCTAGTGACGCCACTGTGGAGATATTTTTTCAATAGTAACAATTTTATCCTGAAATTTAATAGTTTAGCTATAACAGGTCTACTAGTCTTTTCTCCTTTTGAACTCATTCTTTCAGGTCCTATCCTGCAGGCTCTCTACACCTGCACCACGGTATCCTCAAACCCAAACAAACCAGGTAAAACATTTGTAACAAAGATCAATAATTCTGTGTTTTATTTCTGGTAAACCTATTATTCTGATATTATTTCTACATATCTTCTAGATCTTCAACTTTATTTGATAATTGGGTCATTTGTCTCTCAAGGTTTTTCTGTATTTGTTCCTGATTATACTGCCTGTCTTCCAAGTTAGATATTCTTTGTTCCGCTTTAGTTAATCTATTAGAATATTGTCTTACTTCCATTGCCAAGGAGTTAAGTTCCGAACTAATTTGCTCAAATGTAGGAAGAAATAATTCAGATAATTGGTTAACTATAATATCTTTTGCAAAATAATGCTTGATTAGACATATCTTCCATATTATTATCTGTATTAGGTTCAATAGAATTTCTAGCAACTTTCTTCTCTTGAGATCTCACTTTTATTTTTTTATATTTCTTTATTTAGGTTTACAGATAAAGATAGTACAGGGTAAATAACACAATATTACATAATATGTAGTCTGGTCACATATAAGCATGTACTATAAAAATATTAGCAGAGATGTACATATTGTACATATTGTACATCATGAAGCCTGTATGAAAAGCGTCTAACAAATAGAAGGGGCCACTTTTGAACCCCCTTTTAAAAGAGAACTTACAATCAAAGAAGGTGGGTGAAAAAACTGGGGACCAATTTCGGATCCCTATTTAAAGTAAAACCTCAATTTTAATACTAAAACCAGATGAAGCTTTGGCAAAAATATACTATAGAGGATTAATTAAGCTAGGCCTCAGTATATATAATATCTATAAAAAAGAGCTTTATTCCCATCATAGTGATCACTAATGAAAAAGTAAAAATAATATACAGGTGGCCCTCGGTTTACAATGGTTCAATTTGCACCGTTTCGGAATAACAACCTTTTTTTCCCAGTCATGTGACTGCTATTGAAAAGCATTGAGAAGCAGTGCATTGATTAAAATAGCCAGTAGGTGGAGTTGTCCGCTTGTGTTGCAGCAAAGATATGCAAGCCAAGCAAGCTGAAATTAATCAGTTTAACCAGACCTGAGATATTGAGCAGCTTGCAAAGGAACAAAATCTTCCTGTCTATAAATCAGTCCAGATTGGAATGCATAGAAAGAACTGTTTGCAGAAAAATGCAAGTAAAGTCTGTGTTGTGTGATTATTTTATTAGGTTTATAATGCTGTTTAGCAAATGTTTTTGTTCATTTAACTTAGTTTAATGATATATTCTGTGTTGTGTGATTATTTTATTAGGTTTATAATGCTGTTTAGCATTTAAAGTCTTCATTTCAAAGCTTTAAAACTAATGTATTAGGTGTTACTTATGCCAATTTTGAGAGGGGCCTGGAACATAACTCCCTCACTTTCCATTGACTTACATTATAAACTGGGTTTCAATATACAACGGTTTCGATTTACAACCATTCCTTCTGGAACCTAACCCTGGCGTAATCTGAGGGCTACCTGTAACTAGATAAATGAACCACGTCATCAAATATTAATTTAGAGTGCTGATAGTTCAGTATATAAGAGTTGCTGGGAGCAGAATTATAAGGTGATCAGGAGTGTCCACTCATATTGGAAAATCGTTAACTATCTTGTCCTAATATAGAGAGTACATAATGTGCACGGTAGAGGATATGCCACCATGATTCCGAAAAGTGTAAAAATATAGTATTCAAAATTAAATAGCAGGTGAGATGTCATAAAATGACCTGACATAGCGCCACATAGGGTAAAATAAAGTGAGATTGAACTAAAAGGAGCTGACAGCGACAAGCGAAGAAAGATCTGCTGCCCCAGCCGCAGTCAGTATACTCTTAGTATGGGACATAAAATGGTGCCCTTACGTTTACCAATAAGTGGCTAATAATCTAAAAAGAAGAATGTTAAACTAAAAATAAAATTACTAGCTCTGCCCCAATTATATAAGAATAAACATATTAATATGGACTAAAGATATTTGCTAGCTTATATAGTATGGTCAACACAATGTGCATAAATAAAAAGAGAGAAGCGCTAAACCTGAGAACTAACAATAGCATAATAGCCTGTTCTATGGCTAGTTACCTCCCAAGGAGCAGCCTCTTTTTGCTCTCTTTTTATATATGCAATTTATGACCCGGAGGGAAGTCTCCCTAAGGGTGATGTGGGAAACCAGACGTGGACCTGTTGCTCAGTATGTCTAGAGGATTATGGCTGCACCTCAATGATGAGGTCCACACTAGGCCGAAACGTACATCTGGGATTTGCCTGGGATTTCAGGACTGCACTGTTTAGTCAGGATTAGACTGATATACTACAGGAAAGTTCTTCTCTGAAAGGCACATGTTGAGCAAACAGAGGCTGCTCCTAAGGTGGTAACTAGCCAAAGAACAAGATATTATGCTAATGCTCGTTCCCAGGTTGAGCGCTTCTCTCTTTTTATATATTGTCAGAGTTTTATTTTTCAAACTGTAACTTACCTCTCCATATATGTGTCTAAATAAAAATGTAACCTAAGTGTGAAATGATAACAACAGTATAGTCTCTCGTAAACTCTGAAAATGTTTCTCTTTTTCTTCCTTCCTTGTTTCCTTCTTTCCCCCCCTCCTCCCCCTTTTTTAATTGTATTATTGTGATTATTGTGCAACTTCAACTATAATCACTATTGTGAATACACGCTTTTCAAACTACGTGTCTAGAAACTTCCACTCTACATTTAAAGAGTAATTAAATCCTCCTAAAAGTGCAAAATATGTATGTGTAAATTTGTTTTATTCCTCACCACTCTGCATATTTTATCTTTTACTAAAAGTAGAAGACAATGCTTCCCCTTCCTCAGTCATATACTCCAAATTCTTACGGTACCATAGAAAATAATATTATCTAAATCAAATCTTCAGCAATATATAGTTGCTATTCTTCTTTAACTGACACTCCCATTCTCTTATACTAAACTAAATAACAATACTAAAATAACCCAAAAAAGCAATAGTACAGTATACAAGTTAGCATAAGTCTTAACAATGATATAAAATTAGTTGATAAGCCTGCCCAGAGGGCAGACTAATTATTTTTTAAACTACAGATGTAGAAACAACTTATTTTGTAACTCTTCTTTTATACAAATATCTAAGCTACAGGTGTAGCAATACTATAATTATAATGGACTACTGTCTTAAATATAGCAAAAATATTTCTATATAATAAACTACAGATATAGCCACACTCTATTTGGACAAACTACTGTCCTAAATAAATACAAAATTTCTTCTCTAACCTAACACCCCCTAACCTAACAACCCCTTAAATTAACCCAAATTACCTAAACTAATACATTCTAAAGTTTAAAAAAAACAACTAAGTTTACAAAAAATAAAAAAGGCTAACATTACAGAAAATAAAAAATCAAATTACCAAATTTAACAAAATTAAACCTAATCCCTATGAAAATAAAAAAGCCCCCCCCCCAAAATATAAACACCCCCTACTCTAAGAATAAACTACCAGTAGCCCTTAAAAGGGCTTTTTGCAGGGCATTGCCCCAAGATAATCAGCTCTTTTACAAAAAAACACAAAGTCCTACCTAACAGTAAACCCCCCACCCCCCAAAATAAAAGAACCTAACACTAAAAAACCTAAACTACCCATGGCCCTGAAAAGGGCATTTGTTTTACTGCCCATCACTAATTTAAATAAAACAAACCCCCCCCAAAAAAACCTTAAAAAAAGGTTGCTATTTATCGTTCCTGAAGTCCGGCGAAGAAGGTCCTGTTCCAGGCGGTGAAGTTTTCTTCCAAGCGCGACCTCTTCTTCTTCCAGGAACATCCTGCGCGGAGCGGAGCTGAAGACCGATGACCCTGGAACTGAAGACCGGTGTCCGCGGAGCCATGGAGCGTGGAGGATCCTCTTCGTACGATCTCCGCCGTACACTGAATAGTGAATTCAAGGTACGCGATTAAAGATGGCGTCCCTTGAATTCCTATTGGCTGATTTGATTCTTCCAATTCAAATCAACCAATAGGATTAGAGCTACTCAAATCCTATTGGCTGTTCAAATCAGCCAATAGGATGAGAGCAAGTGATATTCTATTGGCTATTCAAATCAGCCAATAGAATTTCACTTGCTCTCATCCTATTGACTGATTTGAACAGCCAATAGAATTTGAGTAGCTCTAATCCTATTGGCTGATTTGAATTGGAAGAATCAAATCAGCCAATAGGAATTCAAGGGACACCATCTTTAATCGCGTACCTTGAATTCACTATTCCGTGTACAGCGGAGATCGTACGAAGAGGATCCTCCACGCTCCATGGTCACCGGTCTTCAGTTCCAGGGTCGCCGGTCTTCAGCTCCGCGGTCATCGGTCTTCAGCTCCGCTCCACGCAGGATGTTCCTGGAAGAAAAAGAGGTCGTGCTTGGAATAAGACCGGCGACCCTGGAACTGAAGAGCGGTGACCATGGAGTGTGGAGGATCCTCTTCGTACGATCTCCGCTGTACAAGGAATAGTGAATTCAAGGTACGCGATTAAAGATGGATTAGAGCTACTCAAATTCTATTGGCTGTTCAAATCAGTCAATAGGATGAGAGCAAGTGAAATTCTATTGGCTGATTTGAATAGCCAATAGAATATCACTTGATCTCATCCTATTGGCTGATTTGAACAGCCAATAGGATTTGAGTAGCTCTAATCCTATTGGTTGATTTGAATTGGAAGAATCAAATCAGCCAATAGGAATTCAAGGGACGCCATCTTTAATCGCGTACCTTGAATTCACTATTCAGTGTACGGCGGAGATCGTACGAAGAGGATCCTCCACGCTTCATGGCTCCGCGGTCACCGGTCTTCAGTTCCAGGGTCATCGGTCTTCAGCTCCGCTCCGCGCAGGATGTTCCTGGAAGAAGAAGAGGTCGCGCTTGGAAGAAAACTTCACCGCCTGGAAAAGGACCTTCTCCGCCAGACTTCAGGAACAGTGAGTAGCAACCTGGGGGTTAAACTTAGGTTTTTTAAAGTTTTTTTTGGGAGGGTTTGTTTTATTTAGATTAGGGATGGGCAGTAAAAGAGCTAAATACCCTTTTAAGGGCAATGCCCAAACAAATGCCCTTTTCAGGGCAATGGGTAGTTTAGGTTTTTTAGTGTTAAGTTCTTTTATTTTGGGGGGTGGGGGGGCTTTCTGTTAGGTGGGACTTTTTTTGTAAAAGAGCTGATTATCTTGGAGCAATGCCCTGCAAAAAGCCCTTTTAAGGGCTACTGGTAGTTTATTCTTAGAGTAGGGGGTGTTTTTTATTTTGGGGGGGCTTTTTATTTTCATAGGGATTAGGTTTAATTTTGTTAAATTTGGTAATTTGATTTTTTATTTTCTGTAATGTTAGCCTTTTTTTATTTTTTGTAACTTTAGAATGTATTAGTTTAAGTAATTTGGGTTAATTTAAGGGGGTGTTAGGTTAGGGGGTGTTAGGTTACTTAGGCCTAGATTTAGAGTTCGGCGGTAGCCGTCAAAACCAGCGTTAGAGGCTCCTAACGCTGGTTTTAGGCTACCGCCGGTATTTGGAGTCATTGATTAAAGGGTCTAACGCTCACTTTACATCCGCGACTTTTCCATACCGCAGATCCCCCTACGCCATTTGCGTAGCCTATCTTTTCAATGGGATCTTTCTAACGCTGGTATTTAGAGTCGTTTCTGCAGTGAGCGTTAGAGCTCTAACGACAAGATTCCAGCCGCCTGAAAAAAGCAGGAGTTAAGAGCTTTCTGGCTAACGCCGGTTTATAAAGCTCTTAACTACTGTGCCCTAAAGTACACTAACACCCATAAACTACCTATGTACCCCTAAACCGAGGTCCCCCCACATCGCCGCCACTCGATTAAAATTTTTAACCCCTAATCTGCCGACCGCCACCTACGTTATACTTATGTACCCCTAATCTGCTGCCCCTAACCCCGCCGACCCCTATATTATATTTATTAACCCCTAACTTGCCCCCCACAACGTCGCCGCAAGCTACTTAAAATAATTAACCCCTAATCTTCCGACCGCAAATCGCCGCCACCTACGTTATCCCTATGTACCCCTAATCTTCTGCCCCTAACATCGCCGACCCCTATGTTATATTTATTAACCCCTAATCTGCCCCCCACAACGTCGCCGACACCTACCTACACTTATTAACCCCTAATCTGCCGAGCGGACCTGAGCGCTACTATAATAAAGTTATTAACCCCTAATCCGCCTCACTAACCCTATCATAAATAGTATTAACCCCTAATCTGCCCTCCCTAACATCGCCGACACCTACCTTCAATTATTAACCCCTAATCTGCCGACCGGAGCTCACCGCTATTCTAATAAATGTATTAACCCCTAAAGCTAAGTCTAACCCTAACACTAACACCCCCCTAAGTTAAATATAATTTTTATCTAACGAAATAAATTAACTCTTATTAAATAAATGATTCCTATTTAAAGCTAAATACTTACCTGTAAAATAAATCCTAATATAGCTACAATATAAATTACATTTATATTATAGCTATTTTAGGATTAATATTTATTTTACAGGTAACTTTGTATTTATTTTAACCAGGTACAATAGCTATTAAATAGTTAAGAACTATTTAATAGTTACCTAGTTTAAATAATTACAAATTTACCTGTAAAATAAATCCTAACCTAAGATATAATTAAACCTAACACTACCCTATCAATAAAATAATTAAATAAACTACCTACAATTACCTACAATTAACCTAACACTACACTATCAATAAATTAATTAAACACAATTGCTACAAATAAATACAATTAAATAAACTAGCTAAAGTACAAAAAATAAAAAAGAACTAAGTTACAGAAAATAAAAAAATATTTACAAACATAAGAAAAATATTACAACAATTTTAAACTAATTACACCTACTCTAAGCCCCCTAATAAAATAACAAAGACCCCCAAAATAAAAAATTCCCTACCCTATTCTAAAATACAAAAATTACAAGCTCTTTTACCTTACCAGCCCTGAACAGGGCCCTTTGCGGGGCATGCCCCAAGAATTTCAGCTCTTTTGCCTGTAAAAAAAAACATACAATACCCCCCCCCCCAACATTACAACCCACCACACACATACCCCTAATCTAACCCAAACCCCCTTAAATAAACCTAACACTAATCCCCTGAAGATCTTCCTACCTTGTCTTCACCATCCAGGTATCACCGATCCGTCCTGGCTCCAAGATCTTCATCCAACCCAAGCGGGGGTTGGCGATCCATAATCCGGTGCTCCAAAGTCTTCCTCCTATCCGGCAAGAAGAGGACATCCGGACCGGCAAACATCTTCTCCAAGCGGCATCTTCTATGTTCTTCCATCCGATGACGACCGGCTCCATCTTGAAGACCTCCAGCGCGGATCCATCCTCTTCTTCCGACGACTAGACGACGAATGACGGTTCCTTTAAGGGACGTCATCCAAGATGGCGTCCCTCGAATTCCGATTGGCTGATAGGATTCTATCAGCCAATCGGAATTAAGGTAGGAATATTCTGATTGGCTGATGGAATCAGCCAATCAGAATCAAGTTCAATCCGATTGGCTGATCCAATCAGCCAATCAGATTGAGCTCGCATTCTATTGGCTGTTCCGATCAGCCAATAGAATGCGAGCTCAATCTGATTGGCTGATTGGATCAGCCAATCGGATTGAACTTGATTCTGATTGGCTGATTCCATCAGCCAATCAGAATATTCCTACCTTAATTCCGATTGGCTGATAGAATCCTATCAGCCAATCGGAATTCGAGGGACGCCATCTTGGATGACGTCCCTTAAAGGAACCGTCATTCGTCGTCTAGTCGTCGGAAGAAGAGGATGGATCCGCGCTGGAGGTCTTCAAGATGGAGCCGGTCGTCATCGGATGGAAGAACATAGAAGATGCCGCTTGGAGAAGATGTTTGCCGGTCCGGATGTCCTCTTCTTGCCGGATAGGAGGAAGACTTTGGAGCACCGGATTATGGATCGCCAACCCCCGCTTGGGTTGGATGAAGATCTTGGAGCCAGGACGGATCGGTGATACCTGGATGGTGAAGACAAGGTAGGAAGATCTTCAGGGGATTAGTGTTAGGTTTATTTAAGGGGGTTTGGGTTAGATTAGGGGTATGTGGGTGGTGGGTTGTAATGTTGGGGGGGGGGGTATTGTATGTTTTTTTTTACAGGCAAAAGAGCTGAAATTCTTGGGGCATGCCCCGCAAAGGGCCCTGTTCAGGGCTGGTAAGGTAAAAGAGCTTGTAATTTTTGTATTTTAGAATAGGGTAGGGAATTTTTTATTTTGGGGGTCTTTGTTATTTTATTAGGGGGCTTAGAGTAGGTGTAATTAGTTTAAAATTGTTGTAATATTTTTCTTATGTTTGTAAATATTTTTTTATTTTCTGTAACTTAGTTCTTTTTTATTTTTTGTACTTTAGCTAGTTTATTTAATTGTATTTATTTGTAGCAATTGTGTTTAATTAATTTATTGATAGTGTAGTGTTAGGTTAATTGTAGGTAATTGTAGGTAGTTTATTTAATTATTTTATTGATAGGGTAGTGTTAGGTTTAATTATATCTTAGGTTAGGATTTATTTTACAGGTAAATTTGTAATTATTTTAACTAGGTAACTATTAAATAGTTCTTAACTATTTAATAGCTATTGTACCTGGTTAAAATAAATACAAAGTTGCCTGTAAAATAAATATTAATCCTAAAATAGCTATAATATAAATGTAATTTATATTGTAGCTATATTAGGATTTATTTTACAGGTAAGTATTTAGCTTTAAATAGGAATCATTTATTTAATAAGAGTTAATTTATTTCGTTAGATAAAAATTATATTTAACTTAGGGGGGTGTTAGTGTTAGGGTTAGACTTAGCTTTAGGGGTTAATACATTTATTAGAATAGCGGTGAGCTCCGGTCGGCAGATTAGGGGTTAATAATTGAAGGTAGGTGTCGGCGATGTTAGGGAGGGCAGATTAGGGGTTAATACTATTTATGATAGGGTTAGTGAGGCGGATTAGGGGTTAATAACTTTATTATAGTAGCGCTCAGGTCCGCTCGGCAGATTAGGGGTTAATAAGTGTAGGTAGGTGTCGGCGACGTTGTGGGGGGCAGATTAGGGGTTAATAAATATAACATAGGGGTCGGCGATGTTAGGGCAGCAGATTAGGGGTACATAGGGATAACGTAGGTGGCGGCGGTTTACGGAGCGGCAGATTAGGGGTTAAAAGTGTAATGCAGGGGTCAGCGATAGCGGGGGCGGCAGATTAGGGGTTAATAAGTGTAAGGCTAGGGGTGTTTAGACTCGGGGTACATGTTAGAGTGTTAGGTGCAGACGTAGGAAGTGTTTCCCCATAGGAAACAATGGGGCTGCGTTAGGAGCTGAACGCTGCTTTTTTGCAGGTGTTAGGTTTTTTTTCAGCTCAAACAGCCCCATTGTTTCCTATGGGAGAATCGTGCACGAGCACGTTTTTGAGGCCGGCCGCGTCCGTAAGCAACTCTGGTATCGAGAGTTGTATTTGCGGTAAAAATGCTCTACGCTCCTTTTTTGGAGCCTAACGCAGCATTTGTTTGAACTCTCGATACCAGAGTTAAATTTATGGTGCGGCCAGAAAAAAACCCGCGGAGCGTTAACAGCCCTTTTACCGCCAAACTCCAAATCTAGCCGTTAGTTATTTACATAGTTATTTGCGTTGTTGGTTTTGGCGGTTTAAAGGGTTAATAAGTTAATTAGGTTTATTGCGATGTAGGGGTTTTGCAGTTTTGGGGTTAATAGGATAATTAGGTTTATTGCGATGTGGGGGTTTAGAGGTTAATAGGGTAATTTGGTGTATTCCAATGTGGGTGGTTGACGGTTAAGTGATTAAGGGGGTTAATTACTTTATTATTTAGCTATGTGGGTGTTTGCGGTGTATGGGTTAATAATTTGTGTAGGATTTTATTTTGTTGTTATATTTCATGCGTGCAGTGTTTTTTTGTTTTTTTTAATACTTGATGCGGGTGGTTATTTTTATTTTTTTAATACTTGATGCGGGCGGTTAGTTGATGCTTTTGTAATGCTCCGTTTGCCTTCGCTGCTGCATCTTGGTGGATTCCGGATTCTTTCACCACCCTGCCGTTTTCAGAATTCAACTGGATGCAGGTGAATTCTTTTGTCCTCGCGCTGCCAACATTCCATTGAGGATGCGTACACAACTGCCGACGGTGATGGACATTACAAACGCAATTATACTATAGATAATCCATCCCTTCAGAGTTCTTGAACAATTTGTGAATGTGTTCCAAGATCACATACATTTTAACCTGTATAATGTAAAGGTATTCATATTATTCTTTGATGCAGAATATATCTCAATAATCAAGAATGCTGTACCACAGAATTACTCTAAATCTCCACAAAGTCAGGTTTTTCCTCTTTGTGGAGTTTTAGTTCTACTGCAAAGTTCTTCACCGTGATATAGATGGAGTAATCTTCCCTCACACTCACCTAGATTACAAGTTCTGCGCTATAGAGGGTGCAAAACGAACGCGTTAATACACCCTCCATAGCGCTGCCATTACAAGTTTTTAAAAAGCCGCCTTGTGCGTGCGATATGGTTGCGATGAGCTCCATACCGCACAAAATGCAAGGGCTGAGAATACGTGCTCGTGCACACTTTCTCCATAGACATCAATGATGAGAGCGTATTAGAAAAAAACCTAACACCTGAAGCGCGGAATGGCGATCGCGGTAACACAACCCCATTGATGTCTATAGGGAAAAAAAAAGTTAAGTTTAAACCTAACAACCTTACATAAACCCCATGTCTAAACACCCCTAATCTGCTGCCCCCGACATCGCCGACACCTACATAAATTTATTAACCCCTAATATGCTGCTCCCGACATCGCCACCACCTAAATAAAGTTATTAACCCCTATTACGCCACTCCCCGACATCGCCGCCACTATAATAAAGTTATTAACCCCTATTCCCCCGCACCCCAACATCGCCCACACTATAATAAAGATATTAACCCCTATTCTGCCGCTCCCCGACATCATCGCCACTAAATAAAGTTATTAACCCCTAAACCTCTGGCCTCCCACATCACCGCCACTAAATAAACCTATTTTAGATTAGGGTTTTTTTTTTAGATTAGGGTTTGGGCGTTCTTAAAAGAGCTAAATGCCCTTTTCAGGGCAATGAAAAAGAGCTGAATGCCCTTTTAAGGGCAATGCCCATACAAATGCCCTTTTCAGGGCAATGGGTAGCTTAGGTTTTTGTTAGAGTTAGGTTTTTTATTTTGGGGGGTTGGTTGGGTGGTGGGTTAATTTAAGGGGGTGTTAGGTGGTGGGTTTAACTGTTAGGGGGGTCTTTGTATTTTTTTTTTCAGGGAAAAGAGCTGATTTCTTTAGAGCAATGCCCAACAAAAGGCCATTTTAAGGTTTTTTTTATTTTGGGGGGCTTTTTTATTTTTATAGGGCTATTAGATTAGGTGTAATTGTTTTTATTTTGGATAATTTCGTTTGTTATTTTTTGTAATTTAGTGTTTTTTATTTTTTGTAATTGTAGATTTAAATATTTTTAGTAGTGTTAGGTTTTTTTAATGTGTAATTTAGTTGATTTAATTTGTAGTTATTTTAATTTTAGTATATTAATGTTAGTTTAATATATAGTTTCAACTTAGGTTTTTTAATTTCACAGGTAAGTTTTTATTTATTATAAGATAGGGATATTGAAATTTTAATATAAAGTTAGGGGGTTGTTAGGTTTAGGGGTTAATAGTTTCATTTAGTTTTTGCGATGTGGGGGGCTGTCGGTTTAGGGGTTAATAGGTTTATTTAGTGGCAGTGATGTGGGAGGCCAGAGGTTTAGGGGTTAATAACTTTATTTAGTGGCGGCGATGTCAGGGAGGGATGCGATAGGGGTTAATATATTTATTATAGTGTGTGCGATGTTGGGGTGCGGGGGAATAGGGGTTAATAACTTTATTTAGGTGGCGGCGATGTTGGGGAGTGGCGGAATAGGGGTTAATACATTTTATTAGTGGCGGCGATGAAGGGAGCGGCAGATTAGGGGTTAACAAGTTTAATTTAGTATAAATAAAAAGAGAGAAGCGCTCAACCTGGGAACAAACAATAGCACAATAGCTTGTTCTATGGCTAGTTACCACCCAAAAAGCAGCCTCTGGTATTTCGGGGTTGGACTGTACTGAGAAGTTTTAGCCATAAAACTACAGCCCACATGGCTTACCTTTTTATTCCCATATTGCCACTGTCACCAGTATCCCCCAGTATCCAGCTATACTCAGTCCCGGACTTACTTCAAATTTGCAGTTAACAGGCTTTTATTTCACTTACTAGTATGTGCTTGCTTCTTGATTTCTTGATTCAGAAGCTCTATAATGCTTATTGTGGGGGAGCCTGCCGTCTATGTAGCTCACGCCACGAAGCTATAATTGTGTGTTTGTTCCCTACATCGGCAAGTTCTAGCAGTCAGCGTAGATCATGCCAAAAAACTCCAGCATCAGTTCAACGCCTAGGAACAGGGTCCTCGTTGTTGGAGATCTCAGGAGTGGCATGTCTAGCTGCTACCGCTCTTGCTCCGCCTACCGGAAGTCATTTTGAAAAGGTTTTCACTTGGCCAATATGTTTGTAATTACATTTCAAAGACACTTCTGCTGTCTTGCTATAAAATACATTTTTTTGTGCAAATTTAATGGATACATTTAATGGAGACTCTGTCACCGGTTATCACTCACTGTTGTTTATAGTAAATAAGCCATTTTCATTGTTTTTTGGAAGCACTTATTTCCATTATCTGTGAAAAACGGCCCCATACTTAAAGGGACATGAAACCCAATTTTTTTCTTTCATGGTTTAGAAAGAGCATGCAATTTACGTCTATTATTTAATTTGTATACTTTTCTTGATATACTTTGCTGAAAAGCATATCTAGATAGGCTCAGTCGCTGCTGATTGGTTGCTGCACATAGATGCCTCGTGTGATTGGCTCACTCATGTGCATTGCTATAACTTCAACATAGGATATCTAAAAAATGAAGCAAAATATATAATAGAAGTAAATTGGAATGCTATTTAAAATTGTATTCTCTATCTGAATCATGAAATATTTTTTGGGGGTTTAGTGTCCCTTTAATATGTGCACACCTGTTTGGCTGATCACAGTCCAAATTCCTGATACTTAACACATTTACAGGGCCCTTTTTCACTTATCGAATTCCACACTAAAAGGATTTGTCAATATCCAGACAACACTTTTCAAATTATTACAAAGTACCCCAAATTGTTTGCCAATGTAACAGTAGTTTTAGGCATAGGCAAAGTACACTGAAATTACCCAACACAATATGGGATGATGTTACAAAGCAATATCAAACATATACAAAAACAACCTGCTCAATCAATTATAGATAAAAAAAATATTAATAAGCACTAATAAAAATGACCCAAATCAATAACACATCAAACACACATGCATTAGACACACACACATATCAGTATGGTCTTGGAGTACAACAGATTAAATAAATACATGCCCCTAATAGCATCACTACACACTATTAAAAGGGATCAGTCAACATAGAGGCTCTTCAACTTCCCTTTAATCACAAAATGACAATTTTTGTCCTTAACCCCTTAACGACGCATGTCGTACAGGGTACGTCTTACACAAGCTGGTCTTTAACCCCTTAATGACCGAGGACGTACGCCACACGTCCTCAGAAAAAAGGCAGTTAACGCCTGAGGACGTGTGGCGTACGTCCTCGGTTTGGAAAGCAGCTGGAAGCGATCCTCATCGCTTCCAGCTGCTTTCCGGTTATTGCAGGATGCCTCAATATCGAGGCATCCTGCAATAACAATTTGTACCCCTCCGGTGCAGAGAGAGCCACTCTGTGGCCCTCTCTACACCGGCCATCGATGGCCGCAATCGTTGGTGGGTGGGAGCTGCAGTGGGAGGCGGGTGGGCGGCCATCGATGGCTTCAGATACACAGAGGGGGGCGGGATCGGGGGCGGGAGAGTCAGGGGCGCGCACAGACACGCGCGCGTGCACGTGGGATCGGTGGGCGGGCGCGTGCACGGGAGGGAGCGGGTGGGAACCGCTTACACTACAGAAATAATTATGTAGTAAGTGGGAGGAAGAGGGGGAGTAAATGCCCCCAAAAACTAATCTAAGGGATCTGGGAGGGGGTGGGGGTAGGGGTTGGTCGTGGGGAAGCTACACTACAGCAAAATGTAAAAAAAAAAAATACAAAAAGAGGAAAAAATGTTGTTAACTGGGTACTGGCAGACAGCTGCCAGTACCCAAGATGGCCCCCAATAAGGCAGGGGGGGGGGTTAGAGAGCTGTTTTGGGGGGGGATCAGGGAGGTTGGGGGCTAAGGGGGGATCCTACAAAGTAGCATATGTAAATATGCTAAAGATGTATTTTAAAAAAAAAAAAAAAAAAAACTTATTTTAGTACTGGCAGACTTTCTGCCAGTACTTAAGATGGCGGGGACAATTGTGGGGTGGGGGAGGGAAGGGAGCTGTTTGGGAGATATCAGGGGGTCTGATGTGTCAGGTGGGAGGCTGATCTCTACACTAAAGCTAAAATTAACCCCGCAAGCTCCCTACAAACTACCTAATTAACCCCTTGACTGCTAGCCATAATACATGTGTGATGCGCAGCAGCACTTTGCGGCCTTCTAATTACCAAAAAGAAACCCCAAAGTCATATATGTCTGCTATTTCTGAACAAAGGGGATCCCAGAGAAGCATTTACAACTATTTGTGCCATAATTGCACATGCTGTTTGTAAATAATTTCAGTGAGAAACCTAAAATTGTGAAAAATTTAGCGTTTTTTTTTAATTTGATTGCATTTGGCGGTGAAATGGTGGCATGAAATATACCAAAATGGGCCTAGATCAATACTTGGGGTTGTCTACTACACTACACTGAAGCTAAAATTAACCCTAGAAGCTCCCTACATGCTCCCTAATTAACCCCTTCACTGCTGGGCATAATACACGTGTGGTGCGCAGTCGCATTTAGCAGCCTTCTAATTAGTAAAAAGCAAAACCAAAGCCATATATGTCTGCTATTTATGAACAAAGGGGATCCCAGAGAAGCATTTACAACCATGTATGCTATAATTGCATAAGTTTTTTGTAAATAATTTCAGTGAGAAACCTAAAGTTTGTGAAAAAAATTGTGAAAAAGTGAACATTTTTTTTTATTTGATCGCATTTGGCGGTGAAATGGTGGCATGAAATATACCAAAATGGGCCTAGATCAATACTTTGGGATGTCTTCTAAAAAAAAATATATACATGTCAAGGGATATTCAGGGATTCCTGAAAGATATCAGTGTTCCAATGTAACTAGCGCTAATTTTGAAAAAAAGTGGTTTGGAAATAGCAAAGTGCTACTTGTATTTATGGCCCTATAACTTGCAAAAAAAGCAAAGAACATGTAAACATTGGGTATTTCTAAACTCAGGACAAAATTTAGAAACTATTTAGCATGGTTTTTGTTTGGTGGTTGTAGATGTATAACAGATTTTGGGGGTCAAAGTTAGAAAAAGTGTGTTTTTTTCTATTTTTTCCTCATATTTTATAAAAAATTTTATAGTAAATTATAAGATATGAGGAAAATAATGGTATATTTTGAAAGTCCATTTAATGGCGAGAAAAACGGTATATAATATGTGTGGGTACATTAAATGAGCAAGGGGAAAATTACAGCTAAACACAAACACCGCAGAAATGTAAAAATAGCCTTGGTCCCAAACGGACAGAAAATGGAAAAGTGCTGTGGTCGTTAAGGGGTTAAAGGGACACTAAATCCAATTTTTTTTCTTTAATGATTCAGATAGAGCATGCAATTTTAAGCAATTTTGTAATTCAGTCCTATTATCTATGTTTCTTCGTTCTCTTGCTATCTTTATTTAAAATGCAGGAATTTAAAGCTTAGGAGCCGGCAAATTTTTGGTTCAGAACCTGGGTTATGCTTGCTTATTGACTTGCTAAATGCAGCCACCAATAAGCAAGCACTATTCAGGGATCTGAACTTAAAATGGGCTAGCTCCTTAGCTTTACATTCTGCTTTTTAAATAAAGATAGCAAGAGAGCGAATAAAAAATAATAATAGGAGTAAATTAGAAAACATAATTTATGCTTACCTGATAAATTTATTTCTCTTGTGGTGTATCCAGTCCACGGATCATCCATTACTTGTGGGATATTCTCCTTCCCAACAGGAAGTTGCAAGAGGATCACCCACAGCAGAGCTACTATATAGCTCCTCCCCTAACTGCCATATCCAGTCATTCGACCGAAACTAGCCGAGAAAGGAGAAACCATAGGGTGCAGTGGTGACTGTAGTTTAAAATTTAGACCTGCCTTAAAAGGACAGGGCGGGTCGTGGACTGGATACACCACAAGCGAAATAAATTTATCAGGTAAGCATAAATTATGTTTTCTCTTGTTAGGTGTATCCAGTCCACGGATCATCCATTACTTGTGGGATACCAATACCAAAGCTAAAGTACACGGATGAAGGGAGGGACAAGGCAGGTACTTAAACGGAAGGGACCACTGCCTGTAGAACCTTTCTCCAAAAATAGCCTCCGAAGAAGCAAAAGTATCAAATTTGTAAAATTTTGAAAAGGTATGAAGCGAAGACCAAGTCGCCGCTTTGCAAATCTGTTCAACAGAAGCCTCATTTTTAAAGGCCCAGGTGGAAGCCACAGCTCTAGTAGAATGAGCTGTAATCCTTTAAGGGGGCTGCTGTCCAGCAGTCTCATAGGCTAAGCGTATTACGCTCCGAAGCCAAAAAGAAAGAGAGGTTGCCAGAGCCTTTTGACCTCTCCGCTGTCCAGAGTAAACAACAAACAGAGAAGATGTTTGACGAAAATCTTTAGTCGCTTGTAAGTAAAACTTTAAAGCACGGACTACGTCCAAATTATGTAAAAGACGTTCCTTCTTTGAAGAAGGATTAGGACACAATGATGGAACAACAATCTCTTGATTGATATTCTTGTTGGAAACTACCTTAGGTAAAAACCCAGGTTTTGTACGCAGAACTACTTTATCTGTATGGAAAATCAGATAAGGAGAATCACATTGTAAAGCTGATAACTCAGAGACTCTACGAGCCGAGGAAATAGCCATCAAAAACAGAACTTTCCAAGATAAAAGTTTGATATCAATGGAATGAAGGGGTTCAAACGGAACTCCTTGAAGAACCTTAAGAACCAAGTTTAAGCTCCATGGAGGAGCAACAGGTTTAAACACAGGCTTAATTCTAACCAAAGCCTGACAAAATGCCTGGACGTCTGGAACCTCTGCCAGACACTTGTGCAAAAGGATAGACAGAGCAGAAATCTGTCCCTTTAAAGAACTAGCTGATAATCCTTTATCCAAACCCTCTTGGAGAAAGGATAATATCCTAGGAATCCTAACCTTACTCCATGAGTAATTCTTGGATTCACACCAATGAAGATATTTGCGCCATATCTTATGGTAGATTTTCCTGCTTACAGGCTTTCGTGCCTGTATTAAGCTATCAATGACTGACTCGGAGAAGCCACGCCTTGATAAAATCAAGCATTCAATCTCCAGGCAGTCAGTCTCAGAGAAATTAGATTTGGATGATTGAAAGGACCTTGTAGTAGAAGGTCTTGTCTCAGAGGCAGAGGCTAAGGTGGAAAGGATAACATGTCCACCAGGTCTGCATACCAGGTCCTGCGTGGCCACGCAGGCGCGATCAAGATCACTGATGCTCTTTCCTGTTTGATTTTGGCAATCAGTCGAGGGAGCAGAGGAAACGGTGGAAACACATAAGCCAGGTTGAAGAACCACGGTGCTGCTAGAGCATCTATCAGCGTCGCTTCTGGGTCCCTGGACCTGGATCCGTAACAAGGAAGCTTGGTGTTCTGGCGAGACGCCATGAGATCCAATTCTGGTGTGCCCCAACGATAAACCAATTGAGCAAACACCTCCGGATGGAGTTCCCACTCCCCCGGATGAAAAGTCTGACGACTTAGAAAATCCGTCTCCCAGTTCTCTACACCTGGGATATGGATCGCTGATAGATGGCAAGAGTGAGTCTCTGCCCAGCGAATTATCTTGGAGACTTCTAACATCGCTAGGGAGCTCCTGGTCCCCCCTTGATGGTTGTCCGACTGAAATCTGATGAACCTCAGAGTTGCTGAGGCCAAGCTAGAAGAGCATTGAATATTGCTCTTAACTCCAGAATATTTATTGGGAGGAGTTTCTCCTCCTGAGTCCACGATCCCTGAGCCTTCAGGGAATTCCAGACTGCACCCCAACCTAGAAGGCTGGCATCTGTTGTTACAATTGTCCAATCTGGCCTGCGAAAGGTCATACCTTTGGACAGATAGACCCGAGATAGCCACCAGAGAAGAGAATCTCTGGTCTCTTGATCCAGATTTAGCAGAGGGGACAAATCTGTGTAATCCCCATTCCACTGACTGAGCATGCATAATTGCAGCGGTCTGAGATGTAGGCACGCAAATGGCACTATGTCCATCGCCGCTACCATTAAGCCGATCACTTCCATGCACTGAGCCACCGAAGGGCGCAGAATGTAGTGAAGAACACGGCAGGAATTTAGAAGCTTTGATAACCTGGACTCCGTCAGGTAAATTTTCATTTCTACAGAATCTATCAAAGTTCCTAGGAAGGAAACCCTTGTGAGGGGTGATAGAGAACTCTTTCCCTCGTTCACTTTCCACCCATGCAACCTCAGAAATGCCAACACTATGTCCGTATGAGATTTGGCAATTTGGAAGTTTGACGCCTGTATCAGGATGTCGTCTAGATAAGGGGCCACTGCTATGCCCCGTGGTCTTAGGACCGCCAGAAGAGACCCCAGAACCTTTGTAAAAATTCTTGGGGCTGTAGCTAATCCGAAGGGAAGAGCCACAAACTGGTAATGCCTGTCTAGAAAGGCAAACCTTAGGAACCGATGATGATCTTTGTGAATCGGTATGTGAAGGTAAGCATCCTTCAAATCCACTGTGGTCATGTACTGACCCTCCTGGATCATAGGTAGGATTGTCCGAATAGTTTCCATTTTGAACGATGGAACTCTGAGGAATTTGTTTAAGATCTTTAGATCCAAAATTGGTCTGAAGGTTCCCTCTTTTTTGGGAACCACAAACAGATTTGAATAAAATCCCTGTCCTTGTTCAATCTGTGGATCTGGATGGATCACTCCCATTATTACGAGGTCTTGCACACAGCGTAAGAATGCCTCTCTCTTTATCTGGTTTACAGATAATCTCGAAAGGTGAAATCTCCCTTGTGGGGGGGGAAGCTTTGAAGTCCAGAAGATATCCCTGAGATATGATCTCCAACGCCCAGGGATCCTGAACATCTCCTGGGCAAAGAGAGAAAGTCTGCCCCCTACTAGATCCGTTCCTTCATGCTGTCTTAGAGGCAGCAGCAGGCTTTCTGGCCTGCTTGCCTTTGCTCCAGGCCTGGTTAGATTTCCAGGCCGGCTTGGATTGCGCAAAAGTTCCCTCTTGTTTTGTAGCAGAGGAAGTTGATGCTGCACCTGCCTTGAAGTTTTGAAAGGCACGAAAATTAGACTGTTTGGCCCTTGATTTGGCCCTGTCCTGAGGAAGGGTATGACCCTTACCTCCAGTAATGTCAGCAATAATTTCCTTCAAACCAGGCCCGAATAGGGTCTGCCCCTTGAAGGGAATGTTAAGTAATTTAGACTTTGAAGTCACGTCAGCTGACCAAGATTTAAGCCATAGGGCCCTACGAGCCTGGATGGCGAATCCAGAATTCTTAGCCGTTAGTTTAGTCAAATGAACAATGGCATCAGAAACAAAAGAATTAGCTAGCTTAAGTGTTCTAAGCTTGTCAAGTATTTCAGTCAATGGAGTAGCTGTCTGAAAGGCCTCTTCCAGAGACTCAAACCAGAACGCCGCAGCAGCAGTGACAGGAGCAATGCATGCAAGGGGCTGCAGGATAAAACCTTGTTGAATAAACATTTTCTTAAGGTAACCTTCTAATTTTTTATCCATTGGATCTGAAAAAGCACAACTGTCCTCGACAGGGATAGTGGTGCGCTTTGCTAAAGTAGAAACTGCTCCCTCCACCTTAGGGACCGTATGCCATAAGTCCCGTGTGGTGGCGTCTATTGGAAACATTTTTCTAAAAAATAGGAGGGGGGGGAAAATGGCACACCGGGTCTGTCCCACTCCTTAGTAATAATTTCTGTAAACCTTTTAGGTATTGGAAAAACGTCACTACACAACGGCACCGCGTAGTATTTATCCAGTCTACACAATTTCTCTGGCACTGCAATTGTGTCACAGTCATTCAGAGCAGCTAAAACCTCTCCAAGCAACACCCGGAGGTTCTCAAGCTTAAATTTAAAAGTAGACATATCTGAATCAGGTTTCCCCGAGTCAGAGACGTCACCCACAGACTGAAGCTCTTCCTCAGCTTCTGCATATTGTGACGCAGTATCAGACATGGGCCTTAAAACATCTGCGCGCTCTGTATTACGTCTAACCCCAGAGCTATCGCGCTTTCCTCTGAATTCAGGCAGTCTGGCTAATACCGCTGACAGGGTATTATCCATGATTGCCGCCATGTCCTGCAAAGTAATCGCTATGGGCGTCTTTGATGTACTTGGCGCCATTTTAGCGTGAGTCCCTTGAGCGGGAGTCAAAGGGTCCGACACGTGGGGAGAGTTAGTCGGCATAACTTCCCCCTCGTCAGAATCCTCTGGTGATAATTCTTTTAAAGATAACAGCTGATCTTTATTGTTTAAAGTGAAATCAATACATTTAGTACACATTCTCCTATGGGGTTCCACCATGGCTTTTAAACATAATGAACAAGGAGTTTCCTCTATGTCAGACATGTTTATACAGACTAGCAATGAGACTAGCAAGCTTGGAAAACACTTTAAATCAAGTTAACATGCAATATAAAAAAACGTTACTGTGCCTTTAAGAGAAACAAATGTTGCCAAAATTTGAAATAACAGTGAAAAAAGGCAGTTAAACTAACGAAAATTTTACAGTGTATGTAACAAGTTAGCAGAGCATTGCACCCACTTGCAAATGGATGATTAACCCCTTAATACAAAAAACAGATTAACAAAACGAAAAATATGTTTTTTAAACAGTCATAACAACTGCCACAGCTCCTACTTTTGAAGCCTTTTGAGCCCTTCAGAGATGTCCTATAGCATGCAGGGGACTGCTGAGGGAAGCTGAATGTCACAGTTTGTAATTTTAACTGCACCAACTGTAACTTTTATACTATAACAGTGGAAAGCCTCAGGAAACTGTTTCTAGGCAAAAATAAAGCCAGCCATGTGGAAAAAAAACTAGGCCCCAATAAGTTTTATCACCAAAGCATATATAAAAACGATTAAACATGCCAGCAAACGTTTTATATTGCACATTAATCAGAGTATATACCTCTGATAGCAAGCCTGATACTAGTCGCTATTAAATCACTGTATTTAGGCTTTAACTTACATTAATCCGGTATCAGCAGCATTTTCTAGCAAATTCCATCCCTAGAAAAACTTAACTGCACATACCTTATTGCAGGATACCCTGCACGCCATTCTCCCTCTGAAGTTACCTCACTCCTCAGACATATGTGAGAATAGCAGTGGATCTTAGTTACTTCTGCTAAGATCATAGAAAAACGTAGGCAGATTCTTCTTCTAAATGCTGCCTGAGATAAAATAGTACACTCCGGTACCATTTAAAAACAATAAACTTTTGATTGAAGAAAAAACTAACTATATTTTACCACTTTCCTCTTACTACCTCCAGCTATGTTGAGAGCTTGCAAGAGAATGACTGGATATGGCAGTTAGGGGAGGAGCTATATAGCAGCTCTACTGTGGGTGATCCTCTTGCAACTTCCTGTTGGGAAGGAGAATATCCCACAAGTAATGGATGATCCGTGGACTGGATACACCTAACAAGAGAAAGTTGCTTAAAATTGCATGCTCTATCTGAATCATGAAAAAAAGTGTATATTTGGTTTCTGGATTACAAAATTGGGACATTAACAATGAATATAACAATTTGGAATAGTTTTTGTGAGGAAATACGAAAAACAATTTTTTTGGATTGTGATCAATGAAAAACACCCTAACAATACCGCCTGAAGTTCAGAAATCGTTATCTGCCGTAAACAGGTGCAAAACTGTGATCAACTCTTGCGCGTGTAACCGCTCTAAAAAGGTTAAACACATAACTAAAAGTCAGCTCCAGAGCAGCAATGAGTGATGAGCTAATGACAATAGGCATATGTGTGTAGCCACCAATCACCAGCTAGATCAACAAAAATACAAAATACATTTGATAACAAGTAAACGGAGGTCTCTAATAATTGCATGTTCTAGCTGAACCATGACAGTTCAAATTTGAGTTTCATGTCCCTTTAACAAATACTTAAAAGGCGCAACTCTCTTGCTAGTTCTGTGCCTCTGGCTCACACAAACGTCACCTGCTGTCTGAGAATATTATGTACAGGCCAAGACACAAACATATTTGGCTTTTGTTCATCTATGATCCTGCAATGATTTCCCCAGTTAAATATAATATTTTTATCCACCTTATGCCTTATTAACAAACTAAATAGCTTTCTCTCCCCTTAGTCCTTACTCTTCCCCGTCTGCAACGGTTATATGCCTATCTGTCCTGTGATTAACTCAATTCAGTTCTTATGAGCTTCACACATTACTATAATCACTTGCACCACCTCACAAAAACTCTGTCAATACTGTACATCTGCATCTCATTTCCTGTCACTATCTGGCTTGCTACTATTAGTTGCTGGTCATTCTGGGCCCGCTCAAATTTCCACTTTCATTCATCCACATATGCAATTTAGATTATCTAAAAATAGGAACAGAGAAAACCTATTATCTTGTATCTATCCAAAGCAAGCACTTCTTTCACTTGTGACCTATGGAATTCTTGCTCTGTCTGCAATAAGTTCAATCTATTCATGATCCCCTCTTCTCCCATTCTCTCAACTGTCTGGCTCTAACTAAAATGCCCCCCATACACGCAATTATCATGTGGGGGCTTTCAATTCAGCCACATTCTAAACTTGGTGAGCTTCAGGGAGGTAGTGTTCGTATTCTACTCTCTTCTTGCTGCAAACTTTTAACATCTACACTGTCTCCTCACATAACATCTTCACTCCTTTGAAGCTTTGATTAGTTTATTCTCTGCCTGTGCATTGTTGATGTCATGTGATATTGGTGATGTAACTGATGATGTCACAAAAAATTGTACAGTTTAAGGGTTTTAAATTTCAGAATTTCCTGCAAAGTTCATGAGAACACACAGGGCAAACAAGGAGTTCAGTTACTGTGGTGATAAAACCACTTGGTAACTAGAAATACATACTGCTATTTTTTAAAGCCACTGGAGTGGAAAGGTATCATGTCATATAACTACCCCACACTCAAAATGTGCTGCTTTCATAAATCCTGCTGAAGCAGGCACAAGCAAAGTTTATATATATTGGCAGTGGCGTCACTAGGGGGGTGCGGGCCGCACCTGGGTGACACCCTCCAGGGGGTGACACCAAAAAAAAAAAAAAATTTTTTTTTTTTTTTTTTTAAATTTTATTGAAATTCAAAGAAATACAATGTTGAGATGCATAGATTATTTTATTAGAGGCTGGCATTTGTGAACATTAGTGGGACTGGGGAAGCTGTAGACACACAATTTTTTTGCCCCTTGAGCCAGTGCTGCAATTTCAACAAATAGTTTTCCTGGCTGCTTTTGCTTGTTTGTACTTTGCTCCTCCCCTGCCCAATTTCACTATGAATGTTGTGGGTGTGCCGTGGGGCTTGCAAAGTTGCGCTGCTAGCCTAAACCTGCCTGCCTATCTGTGCTCACTGCTCAGTGACATGCGGCCCAGGGCTGTGCACTGACAGACTTGGAACAGAGTCAGAGAGCAGAATTTTCATAGTTTGCACGCCTAAACCTTTTCTTCAGTGATTTATTTTAGAGTGCTCTGTTTCTCTTTCATTTGATGTTCTGCTGAGCCAGGGAGCAGCTCTAGGCATGAGCTTCATAATTAATGCAGTGCAGTTTAAATATTTTGTATGTGTGTGTCTGAGTTTTTGTGTGTGTGTTTTTGTGTGTGTGTCTGAGTTTGTTTCCGAGTGTTTGTGTGTGCATCTGAGTATGTTTTTAAGTGTGTCTGAGTGTTTGTATGTGTGTTTGCCTGTGTTTTTGTGTGTGTCTGCTTTCTGGGGGGGGGGGGGGGGGTGACACCATGACTTACCGCACCGGGTGACACCAACCCTAGTGACGCCACTGTATATTGGAAACAAGCCATGAAACCTTTCTGGCTCATGAACTTGTTTTAGACTGGCTCCTAGATATTAAACAAACGTGTAAAATTGATAGGAACTAGAACTATTCCTGACTTCTTACTTCTCCATATAAAATAAATAGAGTGACTAAAACTTGTCTAACAATATTTAGGGACTTGAATTTGCATCAATTTAATAAGGTCAGTCAATTAAAGCAAAACAGAGAATTCTGTAACAATTCCTTTAAAGTATACGTATAGTCTGTGAATTCTTGCACATGCTCAGTAGGATCTGGTGGCTCAAAAATTGTAAATATAAAAGACTGTGCACATTTTTTTTAATGGAAGTAAATTGGAAAGTTGTTTAAAATTACATGCTGTATCTGAATCATGAAAATTAAATTTAACCTGAGTGTCCCTTTAAAAAATTGACATTTGTATAGGTATATGAAGCACTATTTTTTGTATCCAATCATTCCATAGGTCAATATAAACAAGAAATATGCTTAAATACCTTCCATTTTATTAATTTAGTAGTTTCGCCTAAATTTGAACTACAAAAAGTGCCAATTTCCAAACCCAACGTGGGTCTAATTTGCATAGACAAATCATGGTGGGCAACCTTGGTTCTCAGTTGTATGCCGAGTCTAGGGAGCACACAAGTAGTGGCGCATGAGCAATGGGCTGAAAGTTCAACATTGATCCTCTTGCACAGTCGTTGTAAATTTTCCCTTCTATTATGCGACATCTCTGCTATAGTCTCGCAAAGTTTCAGAGCACTGCAGTGATGGATCCTCCATATCTCGGATGCGCAAGTTTGAGAAAGTTCCCTAAAATGCTAGAAAAGATTTACCAATCTAATCCACATGTGATTAGCTTGGTTTCAAATGCGCTTGGGAGTGTCGACATAACTAATGAATATTTCAATGTAATGTACTGCGTTTGAGCAAAACGTTTTTCAGAAGGCATGAGCTTTTTATGTGGCTGGCTAATATTACTTCACAGTAGAAAAGAAAAATCTTTTTTTTTTTGTGATAGAAGCTTTGTTTCAAAGATCAAGTAGGTTCAATTTTATTAGTAATATATGAACTTTCAAATGATGTGTTTGTTATATGTATGTTTTTTTCAAACTTTTATAATCCTTTAAACAAGCTTGACACTTTATTATATAAACTGTTTTATACATAAATAGTTAGATATATAATAGAATTGGCCATTTATTTCAGCATATTTTTGCAACCGCATACATGAAAGGCCGAATATAACGTTGTCATTGTTACTAAACACCAACATTTTTAGTGTGCTTTGTCAGTAACATTTAGAAAACATTAATCTGTGTTGCAGGAAAGTGGATAAGTGTTTGATAATGCACTGAAAAAAGAATTAAAAAAAAACATAATTTATGCTTACCTGATAAATTTATTTCTCTTGTAGTGTATCCAGTCCACGGATCATCCATTACTTATGGGATATTCTCCTTCCCAACAGAAAGTTGCAAGAGGATCACCCACAGCAGAGCTGCTATATAGCTCCTCCCCTCACTGCCATATCCAGTCATTCGACCGAAACAAGCCGAGAAAGGAGAAACCATAGGGTGCAGTGGTGACTGTAGTTTAATTAAAATTTAGACCTGCCTTAAAAGGACAGGGCGGGCCGTGGACTGGATACACTACAAGAGAAATAAATTTATCAGGTAAGCATAAATTATGTTTTCTCTTGTTAAGTGTATCCAGTCCACGGATCATCCATTACTTATGGGATACCAATACCAAAGCTAAAGTACACGGATGATGGGAGGGACAAGGCAGGAACTTAAACGGAAGGAACCACTGCCTGTAGAACCTTTCTCCCAAAAACAGCCTCCGAAGAAGCAAAAGTATCAAATTTGTAAAATTTGGAAAAGGTATGAAGCGAAGACCAAGTCGCAGCCTTGCAAATCTGTTCAACAGAAGCCTCATTTTTAAAGGCCCAGGTGGAAGCCACAGCTCTAGTGGAATGAGCTGTAATCCTTTCAGGGGGCTGCTGTCCAGCAGTCTCATAGGCTAAACGGATTATACTATGAAGCCAAAAAGAAAGAGAGGTTGCCGAGGCCCTTTGACCTCTCCTCTGTCCAGAGTAAACAACAAACAGGTTAGATGTTTGACGAAAATCTTTAGTAGCTTGTAAGTAAAACTTCAAGGCACGGACTACGTCTAGATTATGCAAAAGACCTTCCTTCTTTGAAGAAGGATTAGGACATAATGATGGAACAACAATCTCTTGATTGATATTCTTGTTAGAAACCACCTTGGGTAAAAACCCAGGTTTTGTACGCAGAACTACTTTATCTGAATGAAAGATCAGATAAGGAGAATCACAATGTAAGGCAGATAACTCAGAGACTCTCCGAGCCGAGGAAATAGCCATCAGAAAAATAACTTTCCATGATAGAAGTTTGATATCAATAGAATGAAGGGGTTCAAATGGAACCCCTTGAAGAACTTTAAGAACCAAGTTTAAGCTCCATGGAGGAGCAACAGGTTTAAACACAGGCTTAATTCTAACTAAAGCCTGACAAAATGCCTGAACGTCTGGAACTTCTGTCAGACGCTTGTGTAAAAGAATAGACAGAGCAGAAATCTGTCCCTTTAAAGAACTAGCTGATAATCCTTTGTCCAAACCCTCTTGGAGGAAGGACAATAACCTAGGAATCCTAACCCTACTCCATGAGTAATTCTTGGATTCACACCAATGAAGATATTTACGCCATATCTTGTGGTAGATTTTCCTGGTGACAGGCTTTCGTGCCTGTATTAAGGTATCAATGACTGACTCGGAGAAGCCACGCTTTGATAGAATCAAGCGTTCAATCTCCATGCAGTCAGTCTCAGAGAAATTAGATTCGGATGATTGAAAGGACCTTGTATGAGAAGTTCTTGTCTCAGAGGCAGAGTCCATGGTGGAAAGGATGACATGTCCACTAGGTCTGCATACCAGGTCCTGCGTGGCCACGCAGGCACTATCAGAATCACCGATGCCCTCTCCTGTCTGATTTTGGCAATCAGTCGAGGGAGCAGAAGAAACGGTGTAAACACATAAGCCAGGTTGAAGAACCAAGGAGCTGCTAGAGCATCTATCATTGTCGCTTCTGGGTCCCTGGACCTGGATCAGTAACAAGGAAGCTTGGCGTTCTGGCGAGACGCCATGAGGTCCAGTTCTGGTTTGCCCCAACGATGAACCAATTGAGCAAACACCTCCGGATGGAGTTCCCACTCCCCCGGATGAAAAGTCTGACGACTTAGAAAATCCGCCTCCCAGTTCTCTACACCTGGGATATGGATTGCTGATAGGTGGCAAGAGTGAGACTCTGCCCAGCGAATTATCTTGGAGACTTCTAACATCGCTAGGGAACTCCTGGTTCCCCCTTGATGGTTGATGTAAGCCACAGTCGTGATGTTGTCCGACTAAAATCTGATGAACCTCAGGGTTGCTAACTGAGGCCAAGCTAGAAGAGCATTGAATATTGCTCTTAACTCCAGAATATTTATTGGGAGGAGTTTCTCCTCCTGAGTCCACGATCCCTGAGCCTTCAGGGAGTTCCAGACTGCACCCCAACCTAGAAGGCTGGCATCTGTTGTTACAATCGTCCAATCTGGTCTGTGAAAGGTCATACCCTTGGACAGATGGACCCGAGATAACCACCAGAGAAGAGAATCTCTGGTTTCCTGATCCAGATTTAGTAGAGGGGACTAACTGACTGAGCATGCATAATTGCAGCGGTCTGAGATACAGGCGCGCAAATGGCACTATGTCCATTGCCGCTACCATTAAGCTGATTACCTCCATGCACTGAGCCACCTCATGGCGCGGAGTGGAGTGAAGAACACGGCAAGCATTTAGAAGTTTTGAAAACCTGGACTCCGTCAGGTAAATTTTCATTTCTACAGAATCTATAAGAGTCCCTAGGAAGGAAACCCTTGTGAGAGGAGATAGAGAACTCTTTTCTTCGTTCACTTTCCACCCATGCGACCTCAGAAATGCCAGAACTATCTCTGTGTGAGACTTGGCAATTTGAAAGCTTGATGCCTGTATCAGGATGTCGTCTAGATAAGGAGCTTCCGCTATGCCTTGCGGTCTTAGAACCGCCAGAAGAGAGCCCAGTACCTTTGTAAAAATTCTTGGGGCTGTAGCCAACCCGAAGGGAAGAGCTACAAATTGGTAATGCCTGTCTAGAAAGGCAAATCTCAGGAACCAATGATGATTCTTGTGAATCGGAATGTGAAGGTAGGCATCCTTTAAGTCCACTGTGGTCATGTACTGACCCTCTTGGATCATGGGTAAGATGGTCCGAATAGTTTCCATCTTGAATGATGGAACTCTGCGGAATTTGTTTAAGATCTTTAGATCCAAAATTGGTCTGAAGGTTCCCTCTTTTTTGGGAACCACAAACAGATTTGAATAAAAACCCTGTCCTTGTTCCGTCCGCGGAACTGGATGAATCACTCCCATTACTAGGAGGTCTTGCACGCAGCATAGGAATGCCTCTTTCTTTATCTGGTTTGCAGATAATCTTGAAAGGTGAAATCTCCCCTGTGGAGGAGAAGCTTTGAAGTCCAGAAGATATCCCTGAGATATGATCTCCAACGCCCAGGGATCCTGAACATCTCTTGCCCACGCCTGGGCGAAGAGAGAAAGTCTGCCCCCTACTAGATCCGTTGCCGGATAGGGGGCCGTTCCTTCATGCTGTCTTGGGGGCAGCAGCAGGCTTTCTGGCCTGCTTGCCCTTGTTCCAGGACTGGTTTGATTTCCAGGCCTGTTTGGATTGAGCAAAAGTTCCCTCTTGTTTTGAAGCAGAGGAAGTTGATGCTGAACCTGCCTTGAAATTTCAAAAGGCACGAAAATTAGACTGTTTGGCCCTTGATTTGGCCCTGTCCTGAGGAAGGGTATGACCCTTACCTCCAGTAATGTCAGCAATAATTTCTTTCAAACCAGGTCCGAATAAGGTCTGCCCCTTGAAAGGAATGTTGAGTAATTTAGACTTTGAAGTCACTTCAGCTGACCAGGATTTAAGCCATAGCGCCCTACGCGCCTGGATGGCGAATCCGGAATTCTTAGCCGTTAGTTTAGTCAAATGAACAATGGCATCAGAAACAAATGAGTTAGCTAGCTTAAGTGTTCTAAGCTTGTCAATGATTTCAGTCAATGGAGCTGTATGGATGGCCTCTTCCAGGGCCTCAAACCAGAATGCCGCCGCAGCAGTGACAGGCGCAATGCATGCAAGGGGCTGTAAAATAAAACCTTGTTGAATAAACATTTTCTTAAGGTAACCCTCTAATTTTTTATCCATTGGATCTGAAAAAGTACAACTGTCCTCAACCGGGATAGTGGTACGCTTTGCTAAAATAGAAACTGCTCCCTCCACCTTAGGGACCGTCTGCCATAAGTCCCGTGTAGTGGCGTCTATGGGAAACATTTTTCTAAATATAGGAGGGGGGGAAAACGGCACACCGGGTCTATCCCACTCCTTACTAATAATTTCTGTAAACCTTTTAGGTATTGGAAAAACATCAGTACACACCGGCACTGCATAGTATTTATCCAGTCTAGACAATTTCTCTGGCACTGCAATTGTGTCACAGTCATTCAGAGCAGCTAACACCTCCCCAAGCAATACACGGAGGTTCTCAAGCTTAAATTTAAAATTAGAAATCTCTGAATCAGGTTTCCCCGAGTCAGAGATGTCACCCACAGACTGAAGCTCTCCGTCCTCAGGTTCTGCATATTGTGACGCAGTATCAGACATGGCTCTTACAGCATCTACGCGCTCTGTATCTCATCTAACCCCAGAGCTATCGCGCTTGCCTCTTAATTCAGGCAATCTGGCTAATACTGCTGACAGGGTATTATCCATGATCGCAGCCATGTCCTGCAAAGTAATCGCTATGGGCGTCCCTGATGTACTTGGCGCCATATTAGCGTGCGTCCCTTGAGCGGGAGGTAAAGGGTCCGACACGTGGGGAGAGTTAGTCGGCATAATTTCCCCCTCGACAGAACCCTCTGGTGACAATGCTTTTATAGATAAAGACTGATCTTTACTGTTTAAGGTGAAATCAATACATTTAGTACACATTCTCCTATGGGGCTCCACCATGGCTTTTAAACATAATGAACAAGTAGTTTCCTCTATGTCAGACATGTTTGTACAGACTAGTAATGAGACTAGCAAGCTTGGAAAACACTTTGCATCAAGTTAAACAAGCAATATAAAAAACGTTACTGTGCCTTTAAGAAAAACATTTTTGTCAAAATTTGAAATAACAGTGAAAAAAGGCAGTTACACTAACCAAATTTTTACAGTGTATGTAACAAGTTAGCAGAGCATTGCACCCACTTGCAAATGGATGATTAACCCCTTAATACCAAAAACGGAATAATAAATGAAAAAAACGTTTTTAAAACTAGTCACAACAACTGCCACAGGTCTACTATGGTTGTTACCCTCCTCAAACACGACTTTTGAAGCCTTTTGAGCCCTTCAGAGATGTCCTGTATCATGCACAGCGAAGTTGAGTGTCTCTGTCTGTAATTTTAGCAGTGCAGAAAAACGCTAAAATAGGCCCCTCCCACTCATATTACAGTGGAAAGCCTCAGGAAACTGTTTCTAGGCAAAAATCAAGCCAGCCATGTGGAAAAAAAACTAGGCCCCAATAAGTTTTATCACCAAGCATATATAAAAACGATTAAACATGCCAGCAAATGTTTTATATTGCACTTTTATAAGAGTATGTATCTCTGGTAATAAGCCTGATACCAGTCGCTATTAAATCACTGTATTTAGGCTTAACTTACATTAATCCGGTATCAGCAGCATTGTTCTAGCAAATTCCATCCATAGAAATATGTTAACTGCACATACCTTATTGCAGGATAACCTGCACGCCATTCCCCCTCTGAAGTTACCTCACTACTCAGAATATGTGAGAACGGCAGTGGATCTTAGTTACTTCTGCTAAGATCATAGAAACCACAGGCAGATTCTTCTTCTAATGCTGCCTGAGATAAAATAGTACACTCCGGTACCATTTAAAAATAACAAACTTTTGATTGAAGTTAAAAAACTAACTATAATACACCACTCTCCTCTTACTACCTCCATCTTTGTTGAGAGTTGCAAGAGAATGACTGGATATGGCAGTGAGGGGAGGAGCTATATAGCAGCTCTGCTGTGGGTGATCCTCTTGCAACTTCCTGTTGGGAAGGAGACTATCCCATAAGTAATGGATGATCCGTGGACTGGATACACTTAACAAGAGAAAAATAGAATTTATGTTTACCTGATAAATTTCTTTCTCCTACGGTGTGTCCGGTCCACGGCTTCATCCTTACTTGTGGGATATTCTCTTCCCCTACAGGAAATGGCAAAGAGAGCACACAGCAAGAGCTGTCCATATAGCCCCCCCTCTGGCTCCGCCCCCCAGTCATTCAACCGATGGTTAGGAGAAAAAGGAGAAACTATAGGGTGCCGTGGTGACTGTAGTGTATGGAATAAAATTTTTAAACTTGACTAAAAGCCAGGGCGGGACGTGGACCGGACACACCGTAGGAGAAAGAAATTTATCAGGTAAACATAAATTCTGTTTTCTCCTACATTGGTGTGTCCGGTCCACGGCTTCATCCTTACTTGTGGGAACCAATACCAAAGCTTTAGGACACGGATGAAGGGAGGGAACAAGTCAGGTTACCTAAACGGAAGGCACCACGGCTTGCAAAACCTTTCTCCCAAAAACAGCCTCCGAAGAAGCATAAGTATCGAATTTGTAAAATTTGGCAAAAGTATGCAGAGAAGACCAAGTCACTGCCTTACAGATCTGATCAACAGAAGCCTCGTTCTTGAAGGCCCATGTGGAAGCCACAGCTCTAGTAGAGTGAGCTGTAATTAGTTCAGGAGGCTGCTGTCCGGCAGTCTCATAAGCCAATCGGATGATGCTTTTCAGCCAAAAAGAAAGAGAGGTAGCAGTAGCTTTCTGCCCTCTCCTCTTACCAGAATAAATGACAAACAAGGATGATGTCTGTCTGAAATCCTTTGTTGCTTCTAAATAGAATTTTAAAGCACGGACCACGTCTAAGTTGTGTAACAAACGTTCCTTCTTCGAAACTGGATTCGGACACAGAGAAGGAACAACTATTTCCTGGTTAATATTCCTGTTGGAAACCACCTTTGGAAGAAAACCAGGCTTGGTACGTAAAACTACCTTATCTGTATGGAATACCAGATAGGGAGAAGTACACTGCAAAGCAGATAATTCAGAAACTCTTCTAGCAGATGAAATAGCAACCAAAAACAGAACTTTCCAAGATAGTAACTTAATATCTATGGAATGTAAGGGTTCAAACGAAACCCCCTGAAGAACTGAAAGAACTAAATTTAGACTCCAAGGAGGAGTCATAGGTCTGTAGACAAGCTTGATTCTAACTAACGCCTGTACAAACGCCTGTACATCTGGCATGGCTGCCAGACGTTTGTGCAACAAAACAGACAGAGCAGATATCTGTCCTTTTAAAGAACTAGCTGACAAACCTTTATCCAAACCCTCTTGGAGAAAGGAAAGTATCCTAGGAATTTTAATTTTACTCCAAGAGAATCCCTTGGATTCACACCAACGGATATATTTTTGCCATATCTTATGGTAAATGCTCCTAGTTACAGGTTTTCGGGCTTGAACCAGAGTATCTATAACTGAATCTGAAAACCCACGCTTAGATAGAATCAAGCGTTCAATTTCCAAGCAGTCAGTTGCAGAGAGACTAGATTTGGATGTTCGAATGGACCTTGTACTAGAAGATCCTGTCTCAAAGGTAGCTTCCATGGTGGAGCCGATGACATATTCACCAGGTCTGCATACCAAGTCCTGCGTGGCCATGCAGGAGCTATTAGAATCACAGAGGCCTTCTCCTGTTTGATCCTGTCTACAAGCCTGGGAAGGAGAGGGAACGGTGGAAACACATAAGCTAGATTGAACGACCAAGGCGCCACTAATGCATCCACTAGTGTCGCCTTGGGATCCCTGGATCTGGACCCGTATAGAGGAACCTTGGAGTTCTGACGAGACGCCATCAGATCCATATCTGGAGTGCCCCATAGTTGAGTTAACTGGGCAAAGACCTCCGGGTGGAGTTCCCACTCCCCCAGATGGAAAGTCTGACGACTCAAATAATCTACTCCTGGGATGTGAATTGCAGATAGGTGGCAGGAGTGATCCTCCACCCATTTGATGATCTTGGATACCTCTCTCATCGCCAAGGAACTCTTTGTTCCCCCCTGATGATTGATGTACGCTAGTCGTCATGTTGTCCGACTGAAATCTTATGAATCTGGCCTTCGCTAGGTGAGGCCAAGCCAGGAGCGCATTGAATATCGCTCTCAGTTCCAAAATGTTTATCGGGAGGAGAGACTCTTCCCGAGACCATAGACCCTGAGCTTTCAGGGAGACCCAGACCGCGCCCCAGCCTAAGAGACTGGCGTCGGTCGTGACGATGACCCACTCTGGTCTGCGGAAACTCATTCCCTGAGACAGGTGATCCTGAGTCAACCACTAGTGGAGTGAGTCTCTGGTTACCTGGTCTACTTGAATCTGGGGAGACAAGTCTGCATAATCCCCATTCCACTGTTTGAGCATGCACAGTTGCAATGGTCTTAGATGAATTCGAGCAAAAGGAACCACGTCCATTGCTGCAACCATTAATCCTATTACCTCCATGCACTGAGCTATGGAAGGCTGAGGAATAGATTGAAGAACTTGACAAGCGTTTAGAAGCTTTAACTTTCTGACCTCTGTCAGAAAAATCTTCATTTCTACAGAATCCCCAAATGTGTTTCAAAGTTCACAAAACACTCCAAATGACATATAAATATGATAAAAATAAATCGATTTAGCCCACAATAGTGTCAACCAGCATAGAGCCCAATTTATAGGCCTTAATTCTGTTACTGAGTCTAAGAAAATGGCTTACGGATCCCATAAGGGAAAACTGACAGTCTTCTAGCATTACTATGTCTTGTTAGAAAAGTGACTGATAATACATGAAGCAGATAAGCCTGCAAACTGTTCCCCCCAACTGAAGTTCTCTGGTTTCAACAGTCCTGCGTGGGAACAGCAATGGATTTTAGTTACTGGTGCTAAAATCATACTCCTCTTTTAACAGAAATCTTCATCACTTTCTGTTGTAGAGTAAATAGTACAAACCGGCACTATTTTAAAATAACAAACTCTTGATAGAAGAAATAAAACTACAACTAACACCACATACTCTTTACCATCCCCGTGGAGATGCTACTTGTTCAGAGCGGCAAAGAGAATGACTGGGGGGCGGAGCCAGAGGGGGAGCTATATGGACAGCTCTTGCTGTGTGCTCTCTTTGCCATTTCCTGTAGGGGAAGAGAATATCCCACAAGTAAGGATGAAGCCGTGGACCGGACACACCAATGTAGGAGAAATATATAATTCATTTCCATCTTATATTGCAGCAGATTACATTTGGAAACAGAATATTGCTGACTACAACAGCAAATACGGTAATAAAAATGTCATAAGGTTACGCTGGCAAGACTGTATATCATCAGAACTGTGTGAGGGTGACTTTGCTAACTGCATACATACTACATTTTTTTATTTTTTGGGGGGCAGTAGTAATAGATATAAATGCTGACTACTACTTTTCAGGTGATAGCATTTCATGTTCTTTATTTCTATATCAACTAAGTAATATTCTGTCACAAAGAATAACATTACATATATCTTTTATTTGATATTTCTTGTTCATTTCTCTTTTTCTCTCTCAGGTCTACAAATGAGATACTATTTAGAATGTATTTCATAGAGAGAAGATAAAAAGCTATTTACAAAATGTAATGCTAAATTTGCATAATCTATTGACTTGTTACTATACTTGCAAACAGTTCTGCTTACAAAGCAGATCAATGCAATCCTTTTATAAGTAATCCTTCTCAACCCCTTCCTGTGCCTTATCCCACGCCACAAAGCTTAAAGAAGCAGTCCAACTAAGATTACAGACATTTAACCCTCTTGCTACTAGCATAATGAATATAGTTACAATGTAAAATGTAACTACATTAGAGTATATATGCAATGTTTATAAGTATATTAAAAATATCTTGCTTTTGTGTAAAATTGTGCTTGCCCTATGCTTTCTAGAGAGACCAAAAAGTAGCATAAGGAGTAATAGATTGTTTTATGGCAGTAAAAGTTTCTGGAATGCACACAGCACAACTGAAACATCTTCACAGAACACTTATTAGTTCAGGAGAGGCAAATCTATGGCATGAGTGTGCATGAAAAGACCCAGGGGAACACCCCTCTTGAGTACAACCATCCTGCTTGGTTTTATTGGCTGCAACTGTAATGCTTTTTAAATGATGTTTCTTATAAATCCATGGTACATATCAATAAATATGTTTAAATTCATACATATTATGGTTGTAAAATTAAAAAAAAAAATCTTAATTTTTCTTTAATGTCCTTTTAAAGGGACAGTCAAGTAAAAAATAAACTTTCATGATTCAGATAGGGCGTGTCATTTTAAACAACTTTCCAATTTACTTTTATAACCAATTTTTCTTTGTTCTCTTGGCATTCTTAGTTGAAAGCTAAACCTAGGAGGTTCATATGCTAATTTCTTAGACCTTAAAAAGCATTTCGACAGTTTTTCACCACTAGAGGGCGTTAGTTCATGCATTTCATATAGATAACATTGAGCTCATGCACGTGAAGCTCCTAGAAGTGAGCACTGATTGGCTAAAATGCAAGTCTGTCAAAAGAACTGAAATATGGGGGCAGTTTGCAGAGGCATAAATACAAGGTAATTACAGAGGTAAAACGTATACTATTATAACTGTATTGGTTATGCAAAACTGAGGAATGGGTAATAAAGGGATTATCTACCTTTTTAAACAACAACAATTCTGGTGTTGACTGTCGCTTTAAAGTACCCATACTCCAATACATCCCTCCAACAATCACTTTACTCTGAGAGGTAATGGATTGTGGACTCTCACCACCTGTATAAAAGAAAAGTATGATGGGCTCTCAAGAGACTTTTCAAACCAATTTGGTCACACACAAAAAAAAGGTTTGCAACTCATGTCTTACGTAGTGGCACAAGGCCAGCAGGGACCTGAAAACTTTAAACACTGATAAAATGATATTTTGTTAAATGAATAAACAAACAATGACAATATGTATCTAAAGTCCATGCACCTACTGTAAACCAAGTACAATAATCCAGGGAGCCATGCCTCAGTTTCTAGCATGGGTTTGTAACTTCTGGATTTGGATCTACAATCATCGCTATATAAAATGATTCCCTGACTCCAAAGCAACTGTATATGTGTCCCCCCAGTATTTTTGGAGGCTACTAAATTAAAAATAAATCACACTATTTCGGTAGTACATAAATGTTTCTTGGATCTTTACTGTGAACATAAAATGCTCACAGACACACATCATCTGATTGCACAGGGGATATGCAAATATGTGTTGCTTACGTAACAAAAATAAAATAGACACAATTTTAGTTTGCAAGATAATATTGAAAACAAGGACTCATTTTATTGTAAGGTAAAACAGGTATAGCCAAAGGGGCCTATCTATCAAACTCGGAGAGCAATACGCTCTCTGTATTCAGCATTGCACCACAAGTGCTGCTGGTGCAATGCCGAATAAGGAGAGCGTATTGCTCTCCGCATTCAGCATTGTCTGTCGAACCTGATCCGCACTGTCGGATCAGGTCCGACAGACATATGATAAATAGGCCTCAGTGGGTTAGCAAAATAAATAAATAAAATAAGCACAAAAGCAAACCGCTTAAAAGAAAAGTGCACTCTTTTTTTTCTTGGTGAAGGAGCAGACCACTGTCCCAAAAAGCAGAAGTCACCTACTCAAAAATTCTACAACTGAAATGTTTTGTCTATGCATACTTCATTAAGTGGCCGCTGGGCACATAACAGCCATGAATATAAGGGAAAGTATAGTGAAATTGTTTTCCCTGTAATGCATGGATGGTCTGGTTTATAAATATGGTCATGGAGGCCTGTCTCAGTCAAATCTGCTGCTGAGCAGGGATACCCATAAGCTCACTAAACTTAGCTGAATTTTACAGACATAGGTGAGCATTTGGGGGAAAACCATTTTTACCAATAAACACAAATTAAACTTAATACACCCAACTCATAAAATTAATTAAATTAATGTTCAATTTCAGTTATTTACTACTTGCACTAGAGAGTTGATGAATGGAAGTGATCTGTTTGCAAACTATCAATTCAGTCTAGCAATCTCTTGACCCATGCCAGGTAAACAGTAAGATGATGCTCAAATAACAAGCTTCATATATACTGCATGAATTAAGAGCAGGGTAGTTTATTCGTAATCAAAGCTTCCTGATCTGTGCTAAACTGTTTTTTTTTATATATGTGCAACCAGTATTTTTTAATTTTAAAATGGTATAATATATATATATATACTTTGATTAAATTATATGTTAATATTAATAAAACAAATAAAAAGCAGGTTACTTTGCAAGGGCATATCCCTGTTTACAGTACTTGTAAACCAATATTACTGTGCAAAAGGGCTCTTACTACTGCAGTTTTGGGATGCTGAATATTTAAGAGCTGCTATGTCAAGTAATTAAATACTCACAAAGGAATCATCAAGACAGCATGGAGCCTGTCTCTGAGTATCAGTCTACTCTCTAATAGACCTACACAGGTAGGTATTACAGAGCTGTGATATCTAATGCTCCTCAGTGGTAAAGATGGAAGGGAAATATATTTTAATATCTACCCTCATCTTTGCAAAAACTTTTTTTTTTTTACATTTGTAGTTAAAGGGATAAAAGACTCACATTTTTTCTTTCTTTGATGATTCAGATGCAATTTTAAACAACTTTCTAATTTACTTCTATTATCATTTTTTCTTCCTTCTCTTGGTATCTTTAAGGCCGGTTCATTTCTGGCTCACTATATGGCAGCAGTTTTGCAAGAATGTTAACCATTTGCAAGAGCACTAGATGGCAGCACTATTTCCTGCTATGTAGTGCTCCATATGCCTACCCAGGCATCTCTTCATCACAGAATATCATGGGAACTAAACAAATTTTATATTAGAAGTAAATTGAAATCTTTCTTAAAATGGTATGCTCTGTCTGAATAACAAAAGTATATTTTGGGTTTCATATTTATTTTAACTACTCTGGATTCTGCTCTAGAAGGCAAACTGCTGAGAATTTGCTTAACATGGGTAAGAAATAAAAAGGTATATTGTACAACAAAATGTGCATGCTCTAAATAATAGGATAATTTTACCACTACTGACCCTATAAAGAGGTTAAACACATAGGTAAAGTCCCACTAGGGAGCTTCAGACATTTGCTGGCCCTAAAGAGACGCAACCAGTAATTGGGGGGGTTATGTGTCTGCTACTGCTAATTTGCAAACTGGTCATGTCTGTTCAGGACGAAAAGTTACATACGACCCCTGAGCAGGACTTTTACTATGTATTTTACATTTTAGGGGTTTAAACACATAGGGCCAGATTATGTTATGATAAGGGGTCTATCATGGGGATTTGCGCTCGTGCTAACAGCTGGTATTACAAGTTGAAAGTAAACGTGATGACTTGAGCACAATTGCAATTTAGTGTAGAAAAATTACAGCAACTTCCAAGCTCTGGTTAACTGCTTTGCAAAACTAAAAAGTTGCACAAAACGCGTCAAAAATACATTACAATGTACAGTTACACTCATAATATTACTAATAAAAAATATCCATAAAAAATATTACACAAGTTATAAGGGCTCAAATATGAGATCTCAGGTGTTATAAAAAAGGCATGCAAAGGGCTTTAACAATGAGATACATACATAATCATGTCTTAAGATGGATATGTATGTATATATGAAAATATATATTTTGAAATACAGCAAGTATTCAAAACACAGAACTGCGCACTCTATAGCTAAAATGTAGTTAGTATGCAAATGTGAACTGTTGGTGTCAGTAATAATCCACATAAACTAGTAGTTGACAAATAACAAATTATGCTTACCTGATCATTTTCTTTTCTTCAGATGGAAAGTGTCCACAGCTGCATTCATTACTTTTGGGAATTCAGAACCTGGACACCAGGAGGAGGCAAAGACACCCCAGCCAAAGGCTTAAATACTCCTCCCACTCCCCTCATCCCCAGTCATTCTGCCGAGGAACAAGGAACAGTAGAAGAAATATCAGGGTGAAAAGGTGCCAGAAGAACAAAAATTACGGCCGCCCCACATAAAAAACATGGGCGGGGAGCTGTGGACTCTTTCCATTTATGAAGAAAAACTTAAATTATGCTTACCTGATAATTTTCTTTTCTTCAGATGGAAAGAGTCCACAGCTGCATTCATTACTTTTGGGAAACAATACCCAAGCTATAGAGGACACTGAATGCAAAAACGGGAGGGTACAAGAGAGCGGCCCATTCTGAGGGCACCAGGCCTGAAACCACAACCCAGAAAAAATCCCGCTTCGTCCGAAGCCAGGAAAACATATGAAAAGGAAAAAAGGCCTCAAGGACACTGACCCGCAGAGAGTCCACAAGCCTTGCTAGAGACCGCAGAAACAGACTTAACTGAGCCAACACTCCTCCAGGAGATACCATCGTCCAAAGGTCGGTCCTCAACCACACACCCTTACAGAGAAAGGGGAACAACAACCAAAAACTCCCAAAGGGGAGAGAACATGGAGGAACAAACAAGGATTCCCGGAAGACCCTAAACAGGGTGATCCAAATAAAAATGGGAAACCCCAAAAAGCGAGCCAAGCTCACATGGACCCTAAGGGTTCCTGAACAAGGGAAGGCAAAACCCAGACCCCAAACTGTACAGAACTACAAGGTTGAGACCGGCAATCAGAACCGAGAAGAAAACTTCTAAAAAAAAAAAACAGAGCAACCACCTCGAAAAAATGACTGAAACCAGAGTCCCAAGTCGCCAGAAACTCAGAATATCGAAATATTCCCAAACCAACATGTGCATCAAACCCAGAGAAGCAACCTCTGAACACCACACGCTGCAGTCATACCAGGATGACTTGGAAAATAACATACTTGCAGACAAGTAAAAAAGCAGCCGAAGAGAGATAGCCAACACCAACCAACAGACTGCTAACGTCCACTAATTAGCGGGTACACTGCAGGTTAATCAAAACCACAAGGCCTACCCATGCGTCGGGAACAACGAGGAGCCCAGAACCTCAAAGAGGCTCACCGTACCTCAACGATCCAAAGATAGACAACATATCTCAGATCCTATTCAAACACCGGACCCAAGTAAACTACAGGTCTGAGAGACAGGGGAACAGAAAGGACCCCAACCACCAGCCCCCAGATAAAATGGCGGAATGGGATGGCTTCAGGCACCCCAACAGAGCTCAGGAGCCTACCAGAAGAACCTACAAACAGGTAACAAGCCCTATGAAATCTAGCCCGACACTCTACGGCAGTCTCCACACAGCACGTCCACAGGTACTCCCAAGGAGAACCCAATAGAGACAAGCGTAACTATCAGATATAACTTGGAGATGCAAAACCCCAGACGGGAACAGAACAATCCCAGAAAGTGGACCACTCTCTGTACAGGATAAAACACCTGTTCCAACCCCCTGCACACAGGGCAGGACAACCATCCTCCAGAGAGAGGAAAACCTCATCTCCTTAAGAAGGCAAACAACGCCCCCCCCCCCCAAGGGAATGGCACAGCTAAAGAACAGCGCACACGCTTACAAGGCCAAAGCCATAGTCTGATCCGAACTAAAAACATCCAGAAGCCACTGAGGAAAATAAAAAGGGAACTTCTCAAGAGGGAAGCACAAAAACAAGGTAGGCCCTGAAGAGCCTGAGCACACAGAACTCCTGGCCAAGCTGCTAGTAGCTCAACTAGCAAGACCATAAGATATAGTCTATGTTTCCTGGAAAACTATAGCTCCCGAACCAGCTATAGGATCATAAAATTCCAGAAAAAGAATGCCAGATAAGATCATGAAGAAAGAGTGCCCGTACCCTTCCTAATCTGACCAGCTGGCTTAGGCCCAGAAAGATCCAGACAAATGTAAGGCCCAAGCCCAAAAATTTTTAAACCAACAAAACTCCAGGAAACACCATACCCTGTCTGAATAAAACAGACTACACAGAGGATAAGACTAACCCGGCAAACGGGTCTAGGACTCACTCATAAACCCAACCCAAGGGGAAGGGACCACCCCTTACAGAAGTCCAACTCCGAAAGTGCTAGGGCACGACAGAACCACTAAGATTCTAAGCCCAACAGGCGTACAACACCCAACTTCTAGAACTTCTAGAACTTCTAGAAGAGGAAATATCGGGGATAAAGAGCGAGTTAACAAAGGCTAGTCTCCATAATCTCCTCAGAGTACAGAACCAGAGGACTATATCCAAGGAAAAAGAATGCATAGCATCCCAAACCCCCGGAAACAACCCCTAGACGGAGCCAGGATAAGCAGACCACATAGCCTATAGCTCCTAATAAGGAACGACTAACTCCCAGAGAAAGACCACAAGGCCCTCCCATAAGGCGGCCTCAACCGCTAAGGAGAAAAATGGACAAAGACCAGAGAACTCGACCCGAAGGAATCGTCCCAAAAGAACAAGTCCAGAAGGATAATTCCAATTGCCCTTGAAGGGCAAGACCGCCCATAACGGTGGCAAAGAGGCACTAAATCCTCCAAATCCTCAACCCACATGGAGAAGGAAACACTCAATCCCGACATATCACTCTGTGGCAAAGAGTAAAAAATACTCCGAAATCCTGGCCAACCATGACCAGGTTAGGTAGATGGAGCAAGGACATAGCCCCAGTTCCCACTACCGTGGAACCCCCCGACCAGCCCTGAGATCCAAGATTCCAAAACCACCCAGACTGGGTCAGTAAAAAGGCCAAGCAAAGCTTCAGCAACTGGAAGTCTCAGGGAGAAAAAAGATCTGGGTACCCAATAGTTCAGGCAAACCTTACTCTAGAACTAAACACCCCAACTGGCCAACAAGCCAGACACAAGGGTATGGATGCATATCCAGAAAATCCAGATAGTGAGACAACTCTAAAGCCCTGACCAAAGGAAGGAACCACCCCTAGCTAAAGTCCAACACTCCAAGGAGCAAGACTAGAAGTCATATGAAGATACTTCTCAGAGCCTGAGGACGACCAAGGTGCACTTTGAGGTAAAAAAATCCTTCTAACAGGACTAGTCTCCCTAACACCTCTGCACAAGCAGAGGACACAAGAAAGAGAAGGCACTAAGCCTAAACAAAATTCCCCGCCGGGAACAACCATCACCCGGAAACACAGATCCCTAAACCTGGAGGCAATGGAAGAAGACCCAAAGGCCTCTTATAACTCAGTCAAGAGTAAGAGCTGCATCTAGATATACTAGAAACAGCTTACGCGTACACCTGCAAGGTGTCAAGAGCTGCAGCAGGTTTCAAACTGCAAACCTTCCACATGCTAGACAGCTATCTTGTACAAGCTGTTGGATCAAGCCCAAAAGGACAAATCCAGAGACCTAAAAATAAGGGGCATTAAGCCCTCCCACCCTCCACCACATGGATGAATCAGATGTCAGATAGAGTGACGCAGCGGAAAAACTCCCCTGCCCCGGTCAACTATGACTGAAGGCTATAAGGACTGAAATAATCCTTCCCACCTCACGAACCCACAGGTCCTCTCGAATGCTTAGTTAAACATGAAAAAAACAATGATAACCTGAGAACTCCGCACTTCTACCGAACCAGCCAAGCAGAACAGCGCCACGTGTCTGAACAGCCGCAAGACCGAATGAACCCGACGGGACCAGCATGCACCTAGGGTCCAAACCGGCAAGCTGCGGAAATTCTCCCTTGTAGGGGAAAAAACAGACATTTTTAACAGAGGACTAACATGTCCAACAACTTCCGAAGAAGTAATAAAGAGTATCAATCCCAGAAGGTTCCCCGAAGGAAACAAAAACAAATAAAAGACATCCCATCGGATATAAATAAAATATAAGGCAACCCGAAGGTTAACGCCCAAAAAGACACAGGCCTACCTGCAGGACCAGCCAAACGGAGCCCTATCTTTCAAAAACTGGGAAAGATCTCTAACAAATGACAATCAGGAGATTACTTCATCCCCACATGTCTAATGAGGTGAACCATTCGAATTATCAGACTGAAATTCCCAGTATCTGGTAACGATAGGGTCATTTAATAACTGAAAAACATGTCTGAGCAACACACGAAGGCGCGCAATCCTGTAACAGAAGGCACAACACTCAGGGACAGATACCCCCGCAGGGAACTGTAGAAGCCCTCTCCAAGGCAGAAGGCCTGGGACAATAGGGCACGAGTCCAATACTGAGAAAGCGTCCAGCACACAGTAATCCCAATATGAGGGTAATCTCCAGGATTGACTGCCACACTCCAAAATAATAATGTATAGAAAGGTGGAAATACTCCTCTGGAGGTAAGAAAATTAGTATTTATTGTAACACAGGATCAGACATAGAAAAACACGACGTTTCGGGGCCAATGCCCCTTAATCATGTGATAAAAAGCAAACATAACACACCAGTTTAAATAGGCTACTCAGCTAGGTATTTAACCCTTACAATGTTAAACAGTGAATCAATCACACAAACCTATATTGCCTTCTTCAGGACATATGTGAAATGATGCTGCATTAAAAACAGAAAAAAACAGAATTTATGCTTACCTGATAAATTACTTTCTCCAACGGTGTGTCCGGTCCACGGCGTCATCCTTACTTGTGGGATATTCTCTTCCCCAACAGGAAATGGCAAAGTGTCCCAGCAAAGCTGGTCACATGATCCCTCCTAGGCTCCGCCCACCCCAGTCATTCGACCGACGGACAGGAGGAAATATATATAGGAGAAACCATATGATACCGTGGTGACTGTAGTTAGAGAAAATAATTCATCAGACCTGATTAAAAAACCAGGGCGGGCCGTGGGCCGGACACACCCTTGGAGAAAGTAATTTATCAGGTAAGCATAAATTCTGCTTTCTCCAACATTGGTGTGTCCGGTCCACGGCGTCATCCTTACTTGTGGGAACCAATACCAAAGCTTTAGGACACGGATGAAGGGAGGAGCAAATCAGGTCACCTAAACGGAAGGAACCACAGCTTGCAAAACCTTTCTCCCAAAAATAGCCTCCGAAGAAGCAAAAGTATCAAATTTGTAAAATTTGGCAAAAGTGTGCAGTGAAGACCAAGTCGCTGCCTTACATATCTGGTCAACAGAAGCCTCGTTCTTGAAGGCCCATGTGGAAGCCACAGCCCTAGTGGAGTGAGCTGTGATTCTTTCGGGAGGCTGCCGTCCGGCAGTCTCATAAGCCAATCGGATAATGCTTTTAAGCCAAAAGGAAAGAGAGGTAGAAGTCGCTTTTTGACCTCTCCTTTTACCAGAATAAACAACAAACAAGGAAGATGTTTGTCTGAAATCTTTAGTAGCCTCTAAATAGAATTTTAGAGCACGGACTACGTCCAAATTGTGTAACAAACGTTCCTTCTTTGAAACTGGATTCGGACACACGAACTATCTCCTGGTTAATATTTTTGTTAGAAACAACTTTCGGAAGAAAACCAGGCTTAGTACACAAAACCACCTTATCTGCATGGAACACCAGATAGGGCGGAGAACACTGCAGAGCAGATAACTCTGAAACTCTTCTAGCAGAAGAAATTGCAACTAAAAACAAAACTTTCCAAGATAGTAACTTAATATCTATGGAATGTAAAGGTTCAAACGGAACCCCTTGAAGAACTGAAAGAACTAGATTTAGACTCCAGGGAGGAGTCAAAGGTCTGTAAACAGGCTTGATCCTAACCAGAGCCTGAACAAATGCTTGAACATCTGGCATGGCTGCCAGTCTTTTGTGAAGTAAAACAGATAAAGCAGAGATCTGTCCCTTCAGAGAACTTGCAGATAATCCTTTCTCCAAACCTTCTTGTAGAAAGGATAGAATCTTAGGAATTTTTATCTTGTTCCATGGGAATCCTTTGGATTCACACCAACAGATATATTTTTTCCATATTTTATGGTAAATTTTTCTAGTTACAGGCTTTCTAGCCTGAATCAGAGTATCTATTACAGAATCTGAAAACCCACGCTTTGATAAAATCAAGCGTTCAATCTCCAAGCCGTCAGTTGGAGGGAAACCAGATTCGGATGTTCGAATGGACCCTGAACAAGAAGGTCCTGTCTCAAAGGTAGCTTCCATGGTGGAGCCGATGACATATTCACCAGGTCTGCATACCAAGTCCTGCGTGGCCACGCAGGAGCTATCAAGATCACTGAGGCCCTCTCCTGATTGATCCTGGCTACCAGCCTGGGAATGAGAGGAAACGGTTGGAATACATAAGCTAGGTTGAAGGTCCAAGGTGCTACTAGTGCATCTACTAGAGTCGCCTTGGGATCCCTGGATCTGGACCCGTAGCAAGGAACCTTGAAGTTCTGACGAGACGCCATCAGATCCATGTCTGGAATGCCCCATAATTGAGTTATTTGGGCAAAGATTTCCGGATGGAGTTCCCACTCCCCCGGATGGAATGTCTGACGACTCAGAAAATCCGCTTCCCAATTTTCCACTCCTGGGATGTGGATCGCAGACAAGTGGCAGGAGTGATCCTCCGCCCATTGAATTATCTTAGTCACTTCTTTCATCGCCAGGGAACTCCTTGTTCCCCCCTGATGATTGATATATGCAACGGTCGTCATGTTGTCTGATTGAAACCTTATGAATTTGGCCTTTGCTAGTTGAGGCCAAGCTCTGAGAGCATTGAATATCGCTCTCAGTTCCAGAATGTTTATCGGGAGAAGAGACTCTTCCCGAGACCATAGACCCTGAGCTTTCAGGGATTCCCAGACCGCGCCCCAGCCCACTAGACTGGCGTCGGTCGTGACAATGACCCACTCTGGTCTGCGGAAGCTCATTCCCTGTGACAGATTGTCCAGGGTCAGCCACCAATGGAGTGAATCTCTGGTCTTTTGGTCTACTTGAATCATCGGAGACAAGTCTGTATAATCCCCATTCCACTGTCTGAGCATGCATAGTTGTAATGGTCTTAGATGAATTCGTGCAAAAGTAACTATGTCCATTGTTGCAACCATCAATCCTATTACTTCCATGCACTGCGCTATGGAAGGACGAGGAACAGAATGAAGTACTTGACAAGAGCTTAGAAGTTTTGATTTTCTGACCTCTGTCAGAAAAATCCTCATTTCTAAGGAATCTATTATTGTTCCCAAGAAGGGAACTCTTGTTGACGGGGACAGAGAACTTTTTTCTTTGTTCACCTTCCATCCGTGAGATCTGAGAAAAGCTAGGACGATGTCCGTATGAGCCTTTGCTTTTGACAGGGACGACGCTTGAATCAGGATGTCGTCCAAGTAAGGTACTACTGATATGCCCCTTGGTCTTAGAACCGCTAGAAGGGACCCTAGTACCTTTGTGAAAATCATTGGAGCAGTGGCTAATCCGAATGGAAGTGCCACAAACTGGTAATGCTTGTCCAGAAAAGCGAACCTTAGGAGCTGATGATGTTCCTTGTGGATAGGAATATGTAGGTACGCATCCTTTAAATCCACAGTAGTCATAAATTGACTTTCCTGGATGGTGGGTAGGATCGTTCGAATAGTTTCGATTTTGAACGATGGTACCCTGAGAAATTTGTTTAGGATCTTCAGATCCAAAATTGGTCTGAATGTTCCCTCTTTTTTGGGAACTATGAACAGATTGGAATAAAATCCCATTCCTTGTTCTCTTATTGGAACTGGATGTATCACTCCCATCTTTAACAGGTCTTCTACACAATGTAAGAATGCCTGTCTCTTTATTTGGTTTGAAGATAAGTGAGACCTGTGGAACCTTCCCCTTGGGGGTAGTTCCTTGAATTCCAGGAGATAACCTTGAGAAACTATTTCTAGCGCCCAAGGATCCTGAACATCTCTTGCCCAAGCCTGAGCAAAGAGAGAGAGTCTGCCCCCCACTAGATCCAGTCCCGGATCGGGGGCTATCCCTTCATGCTGTTTTGGTAGCAGTGGTAGGCTTCTAGGCCTGCTTACCCTTGTTCCAGCCTTGCATTGGTTTCCAGGCTGGTTTGGGTTGTGAAGTATTACCCTCTTGCTTAGAGGATGCAGAATTAGAGGCTGGTCCGTTTCTGCGAAAGGGACGAAAATTAGGCTTATTTTTAGCCTTAAAAGACCTATCCTGTGGGAGGGCATGGCCCTTTCCCCCAGTGATTTCTGAAATAATCTCTTTCAAATCTGGTCCAAATAATGTTTTACCTTTGAAAGGAATGTTAAGCAATTTTGTCTTGGAAGACACATCCGCTGACCAAGACTTTAGCCAAAGCGCTCTGCGCGCCACGATAGCAAACCCTGAATTTTTCGCCGCTAATCTAGCTAATTGCAAAGCGGCATCTAAAACAAAAGAGTTAGCCAATTTAAGTGCTTGAACTCTGTCCATAACCTCCTCATACGAAGATTCTTTACTGAGCGACTTTTCTAGTTCCTCGAACCAGAAACACGCTGCCGTAGTGACAGGAACAATGCATGAAATTGGTTGTAGAAGGTAACCTTGCTGTACAAAAATCTTTTTAAGCAAACCCTCTAATTTTTTATCCATAGGATCTTTGAAAGCACAACTATCTTCGATAGGAATAGTAGTGCGTTTGTTTAGAGTAGAAACCGCCCCCCTCGACCTTGGGGACTGTCTGCCATAAGTCCTTTCTGGGGTCGACTATAGGAAATAATTTCTTAAATATAGGGGGGGGAACAAAAGGTATGCCGGGCTTTTCCCACTCTTTATTTACTATGTCCGCCACCCGCTTGGGTATAGGAAAAGCGTCGGGGGGCACCGGAACCTCTAGGAACTTGTCCATCTTACATAATTTCTCTGGAATGACCAAATTGTCACAATCATCCAGAGTAGATAACACCTCCTTAAGCAGTGCGCGGAGATGTTCTAATTTAAATTTAAATGTCACAACATCAGGTTCAGCTTGATGAGAAATTTTTCCTGAATCTGAGATTTCTCCATCAGACAAAACCTCCCTCATGGCCCCTTGAGATTGGTGTGAGGGTATGTCAGAACAGTTATTATCAGCGCCCTCTTGCTCTTCAGTGTTTAAAACAGAGCAATCGCGCTTTCTCTGATAAGTAGGCATTTTGGATAAAAGATTTACTATGGAGTTATCCATTACAGCCGTTAATTGTTGCATGGTAATAAGTATTGGCGCACTAGATGTACTAGGGGCCTCCTGCGTGGGCAAAACTGGTGTAGACACAGTAGGGGATGATGTAGTATCATGTTTACTCCCCTCATTTGAGGAATCATCTTGGGCAATATCATTATCTGTGGCATTACTGTCCTTACTTTGTTTGGACACTATGGCACAATTATCACATAAATTTAAATGGGGAGACACATTGGCTTTCATACATATAGAACATAGCTTATCTGATGGTACAGACATGTTAAACAGGCTTAAACTTGTCAACAAAGCACAAAAAACGTTTTAAAATAAAACCGTTACTGTCTCTTTAAATTTCAAACTGAAAACACTTTATTACTGAATATGTGAAAAAGTATGAAGGAATTGTTCAAAAATTACCAAAATTTCACCACAGTGTCTTAAAGCATTAAAAGTATTGCACACCAAATTTCAGAGCTTTAACCCTTAAAATAACGTTTTTAAATTTGACCCCTATACAGTCCCAGCTATATGCTTTGCTGAGACCCAACCAAGCCCAGAGGGGAATACGATACCAAATGACGCCTTCTAGAAGCTTTTTTAGTGATTCTTAGATCCTCACACATGCATCTGCATGCCTTGCTCTCCAAAAACAACTGTGCAGTAATGGCGCGAAAATGAGGCTCAGTCTATAACTAGAAAGGCCCCCAGACTAAAAAAGGTGTCCAACACAGTGCCTGCCGTTTTTTAAACGTTCCCCAAGATTATAATGCCAATTATTAGCTAGAATCTGCATAATATGCCCCAATAAAGCAATCGTTTTAGCCCATAAAAATGTCTACCAGTTTTTAAGCCCTTTTTTAAGCCCTTTATTCTTTTATGTTTGACTAAGAAAATGGCTTACCGGTCCCCATGAGGGGAAATGACAGCCTTCCAGCATTACATGGTCTTGTTAGAAATATGTCTAGTCATACCTTAAGCAGAAAAGTCTGCTAACTGTTTCCCCCAGCTGAAGTTACTTCATCTCAACAGTCCTGTGTGGAAACAGCAATCGATTTTAGTTACTGTCTGCTAAAATCATCTTCCTCTTACAAACAGAAATCTTCATCCTTTTCTGTTTCAGAGTAAATAGTACATACCAGCACTATTTTAAAATAACAAACACTTGATAGAAGAATAAAAACTACATTTAAACACCAAAAAACTCTTAACCATCTCCGTGGAGATGTTGCCTGTGCAACGGCAAAGAGAATGACTGGGGTGGGCGGAGCCTAGGAGGGATCATGTGACCAGCTTTGCTGGGACTCTTTGCCATTTCCTGTTGGGGAAGAGAATATCCCACAAGTAAGGATGACGCCGTGGACAGGACACACCAATGTTGGAGAAAAGCCACAAGGATATGAAAAGAATAAGAAACATCTACTGTTGCACAAAATGACATCAACTATAGTCAATAAAATTTGCAAAAAAGTTTAAAATACACAAAATTGCGATAATAGACAGGCAATAGTATTAGTAGCTGGCCCAAATTAACAATATAACAGTTAGGGATTATAATGTGTCAGTAAAAAACAGACCAATTGATCTCCCTATTCATCCCCTTCGGTTCCAGGGTATCCAATTTTGAAATCCAAAATGTTTCCCGTGGTTTAAGCAACAGCTCCCTGTTGCCACCTCGTCTGGGAATCTTAATGTGATCTATAACCTGGAACCGAAGTTGACTAATTTGGTGCGCTGCTGATAGAAAATGGTTGGTCACAGGGGCTGTAATTACTTTGCATCTTATGTTACTATCAGAATCTGTTTACAGAAAGAAGGGGTGGAACTCAACTGCAGTACTAAGTAAATGTATATTTGTTACACCAGACTGTCTGAATCCTTTATTGCTGAAAAAGGAATCCTTCAGTCTAATGGTTCAATATAATTATATATCTTTAGGAATATACTCACTCAGTAGGATACTGAAAGAGGTAGACTTCTAACTGATAATTATCACACTGAGATATTATCAGAAGTGTAACAAGAAAAGGAAAAAACTCAGGCAACAGTGTATCAGTACATGGAGTGGAACTTAGGTAGAAACCCCGGTACAAATATCATATCTAATGCACAGTTCAGATAGTTGGTAGTAAGTTTAGCTGTATGTGTACATAGGATGATGACAGCTGAGAAAAGTACCTTGCAGATAACTTGAAAGAGTAAAAGTAGTTGCTGTGTACCTTCGTTAATGTCACAGAGTGGTTTAGCAGAGTCCGGTACAGGACCGGAAGTGACGTCACGCTTCACTCGCAACTCCGCTGCAGATTGCTGACAGGCAGTAGTTCACACAGGGGTATGAGCTGCGGCAATGGAAAAGCAGTGAAAAAGTAAACATCAAAGTTAAGGTACCTTACCCCACTGTAAATAAAGTGACAAGTTCAAGGAAGTTCAAAGTGGCAATATATGGCAAGTAGAAAGGGCTCAGAAATCCTTCCTGGAGTGAAGAGAAGCTTTTAGCAAACAGCTTGGGAATCCTCACAGGTGTAGTGACTTCAATACTGAGCAGGGAGTGAAAGGTGAGCTGCTCTCTTAAAGAAGGAGGAACGAATCAGAGAATTGTGGGTGTAACTAAAAGGAGAGAGGGTTTGTACAAAGCATAATCTGACAGAATCCCCCCTTCAAGGACGCTGTTCCACAGCGAGGGGACGAGGTCGGTCAGGATGGCGACGATGATACAAAGAGAGAAGTCTAGGTGAGTTGAGGTTGGAGAGTGGTTCCCAGGAGTCCTCATCACTGGAATAATTCTTCCACCTCACTAAATATTGAAGAACACCCCTGTAGAACCTGGAGTCCAATATGGTGTCAACTTCGTACTCATCCGGTGCCAGAGGAAGATTTGTAGGAGGTAGAAGGATCCGTCTATCCCTTGCGGGTGAATAAGGTTTCAGTAGCGAGACGTGAAACGTAGGATGTATCTTCAAGGAGCTGGGGAGGTTCAATCTGACAGCGTTGGCATTGACAACCTTCTGGATAGGGAATGGACCTAAGAAAAGACTGGCCATCTTTTTGGATGGTATTTGTAGTTTCAAGTTTCGAGTGGAGAGCCAGACTAAATCACCTATAGCGTAATCGGGAGGCTTACGTCTCCGAAGGTCGTAGTAATGTTTCTGGGACAGCTGGGACTTGCGGATGTTTTCCTGTATCTGGTTAAAATTCTCCTGAAGTGAACAATGGAGATCATCGATGACAGGTGAATCTGAGGAAGGAAGAGTTGAGAAAGTCATTGTGGGGTGGTAAGCATAATTTGCAAAAAAAGGTGTCATTTTGGTAGATGAATTAGATAGGTTATTGTAAGCAAATTCTGCCATAGAGAGATATGTCATCCAGTCATTCTGTTGATAGGAACAATAACATCTCAAGAAATGTTCAAGCCATTGATTCAACCTTTCCGATTGTCCATTCGTTTGCGGATGAAAAGCTGTGGTAAAGCGATGTTCCATCTTGGTCAATTCACATAACTTGCTCCAAAATTTTGAGGTGAATTGCGTACCCCTATCAGTCGTTAAGATGGATGGGATCCCGTGTAATTTGATGATGTGGTCTATGAAAAGGGTAGCGGTTTCAGAGGAAGTAGGGAGTTTATGGAATGGAATAAAATGTGCCATTTTAGTGAGTAAATCAATGACAACGAGTATAGTCGTTTGTCCTTTTGATGGTGGTAAGTCTACTATAAAATCCATGGACACATGATGCCAAGGCTTGTTGGGAATTGGTAATGGCATAAGCAACCCAAAAGGTGGTTTTCTTTCGGGTTTACAGGTGATACAAGTCCTACAACTGGCAATGTATTCAGAAATAGTGGATTTCATGAGTGGCCACCAGTAAGTCCGAGAGACAAGATCAAGAGTTCGTTGGACACCTGGGTGTCCTGCTAAAGGAATGTCATGGCAGGACTGTATAACGTTTGTCCTCAAGGAAGGTGGTATAAAAATTTTCTCTCCATGGTAATAGATACCATTAGTCTTGACTAAAGTTGGTTCAGGAGGAGTTGATTGTTCATTGCAGTAATTCTGAAGATCAGTAAAGAAAGGGGTAGTGAGACCTACGAAGCAATGTGGGGAAACAATGTCCTTTCTGGCGGATAGATTTACAGATCGTTCAGGTAGACGAGAAAGAGCATCAGCTTTGATATTCTTATTAGCTGGTCTGTAAATGATAACAAAATTGAAGCGGTCAAAGTACAGGCTCCAACGAACCTGTCTAGCAGATAAAGTTTTATTAGACTGAAGATATTGAAGGTTCTTGTGATCTGTAAATATATTGATTGGTATAGTAGTGCCTTCCAGGAGATGTCTCCAATGTTCAAGAGAGCGTCGGATGGCCAACAACTCCTTGTCGCCAATGGCATAATTCTGTTCGGCAGGTGACATAAGTTTGGAGAAGTATGAAATTGGATGGAGAGGATCAGTTTGAGATTTTTGTTGAGAGAGTACGGCTCCAATGGCAAAATCTGAAGAGTCAACTTCCAGGGTGTATTGGTATGAAGGATTAGGAAATTGAAGAATTGGCGCAGAGGTGAATCTGGTTTTTAGATACTGGAAAGCTTCTTTAGCTTTTAAACCCCATGAGAAAGATGTTGTAGACCCAGTTAAAACCGTGAGAGGTTTCACTATTTTAGAAAATCCTTTAATAAATTTCCTATAATAGTTTGAAAACCCAAGGAAGCGTTGGAGGTCTTTTTTGGTCTTAGGTTCAGGCCAATCCAGAACAGCTTCAACTTTTTCTTTCTGCATTTGAATTCCAGATGGGGATATATCATATCCCAGAAAAGAAACCTGGGTTGTATGAAATTTGCATTTCTCCAGTTTAGCGTAGAGTTTATGTGCTCTGAGACGTGCAAGGACCTGTCTGACATGCCTCACATGATCTTCATGAGTCCTGGAATAGATGAGTATATCATCCAGATATATAACAAGACATATATCCAGGAGATCACGGAAAACATCGTTGATGAAGAACTGAAAAGTGGCAGGGGCATTGCAAAGGCCAAACGGCATTACAAGATATTCGAATAGACCATACCTGGTCCTAAATGCCGTTAGCCACTCGTGTCCCTCTTTGATCCTAATGAGATTATAAGCCCCCCTTAAGTCGAGCTTAGTGAAAATGGTAGCCTCTGAAAGTCTTTCTATCATCTCTGGTATAAGAGGCAGGGGGTAACGGTTTTTGATTGTGCATTTGTTCAGTTCACGATAATCAATGATAGGCCTGAGGCTGGAATCTTTGTTACGAACAAAGAAAAACCCAGCGCCAGCAGGGGAGGTTGAAGGCCTAATAAAACCTTTTTTTAAGTTGTCGTCAAGATACACTTTAAGATGCTCCAGTTCAGGAGTGCTCAAGGGGTATAAGTGACCAAAGGGAATACGGGCACCTGGTTGAAGATCTATGGGGCAATCATATGCCCTATGAGGTGGTAGATTCTCTGCCTCAACCTTACTAAAGACATCCTTAAATTCGGAGTACTGAGGGGGTAACCCCTCAGAAACAATAGTCGAGTGTAACAAAAGAGGACTAGGGAGACATGTATCTCTGCAATAAGTGGAAGAAAACTTTATTTGAAAAGGGTGCCAAACAATAGTGGGGTTGTGAACTTGTAGCCACTTTAACCCTAAAACCAAACAAAAATGAGGTGAAGGGAGTACATCAAAAGAAATTAACTCAAAATGTCCAGCTATATTGAGCATTACAGGTATCGTCTCATGAGTTATAGGGCCAGAACACATGATAGAACCATCTATGACTCTGATAGGTATTGGAGTGGACTTTTTAATGAGAGGAATGTTTTTCTTGAGACAGAAGTCATGGTCCAAGTAGTTCCCTGAAGCGCCGGAATCAATAATAGCATCATTGATCCTCAGAAGACTTTGTTCCAGCTGTAGGGAGACAGACAGAGTACAATAAGAAGGTTGCATCAGAGAGAGAAGAGATGTATACAAATTAGAGGACTTACATTTCTTATTCTTCAGAAGAAGAGGACAATCCTGGACACTGTGGGTCGGATTGGCGCAATACAAACAAAGGTTTTTTATGCGTCTGCGTTGTTTCTCTTCCTGAGAGAGGGGGCCTCTAAGAAAGCCAAGCTCCATAGGTTCTACAGAGGGTTTTGTAGGAGTAACAGAAGTTGAGGTGGTGGAGCTGTTGAAGGTCTTAGGTTTTGGATCTGTTGTATACTTCTCTGCCTTCCTCTCACGTAATCGTCGGTCTATCTGAACAGCCATCTTCATGAATGCTTCAAGAGTTGTAGGTAGTTCAATTCTGGCGAATTCGTCTTTTAACAACTCTGAGAGTCCTAAGCGAAATTGATTACGGAGGGCGACTGGGGTCCAGAGAGCATCCGTGGCGAACTGTTTAAAGTCTGTGATGTAGTCTTCCACGGGTCTTTTCCCCTGCTTCAGATTCCTGAGACTCATCTCAGCAGTAAGCTGAACATCTGTATCTTGAAACATTTCATCCATACTAGTAAAGAAATCCACAAGAGAAGTTAAAATGGGATCCTGATTTTCTATGAACTTATCAGCCCAGTTCCTTGGATCCCCCCTGAGAAAGGAGATTGTGGTGAGAACTTTTACTCTATCAGTGGGGTAGGTCCTAGGTTTCATAGAAAATAATAGGAGACAGGCATTTTTAAATTGCCTGTAGGCTTTTCTGTTTCCACAGAATAGATCTGGAAGGGAAACTTGTGGTTCAATACAACTCTCAGTTTGGTTATGTTTAATAGCAATAGAATCTGTAATAACCTTTCTTAGGGCAGCATTTTCAAACTGTAAATCATGGAGACCCTGTGCAAGCTGATCAACTTTTTGAGTAAGGTTATATACTATTTGTCTTAAGTCTGCTGGTTCCATAGTTACTTTAGGCTCAGTATTATATCAGAATCTGTTTACAGAAAGAAGGGGTGGAACTCAACTGCAGTACTAAGTAAATGTATATTTGTTACACCAGACTGTCTGAATCCTTTATTGCTGAAAAAGGAATCCTTCAGTCTAATGGTTCAATATAATTATATATCTTTAGGAATATACTCACTCAGTAGGATACTGAAAGAGGTAGACTTCTAACTGATAATTATCACACTGAGATATTATCAGAAGTGTAACAAGAAAAGGAAAAAACTCAGGCAACAGTGTATCAGTACATGGAGTGGAACTTAGGTAGAAACCCCGGTACAAATATCATATCTAATGCACAGTTCAGATAGTTGGTAGTAAGTTTAGCTGTATGTGTACATAGGATGATGACAGCTGAGAAAAGTACCTTGCAGATAACTTGAAAGAGTAAAAGTAGTTGCTGTGTACCTTCGTTAATGTCACAGAGTGGTTTAGCAGAGTCCGGTACAGGACCGGAAGTGACGTCACGCTTCACTCGCAACTCCGCTGCAGATTGCTGACAGGCAGTAGTTCACACAGGGGTATGAGCTGCGGCAATGGAAAAGCAGTGAAAAAGTAAACATCAAAGTTAAGGTACCTTACCCCACTGTAAATAAAGTGACAAGTTCAAGGAAGTTCAAAGTGGCAATATATGGCAAGTAGAAAGGGCTCAGAAATCCTTCCTGGAGTGAAGAGAAGCTTTTAGCAAACAGCTTGGGAATCCTCACAGGTGTAGTGACTTCAATACTGAGCAGGGAGTGAAAGGTGAGCTGCTCTCTTAAAGAAGGAGGAACGAATCAGAGAATTGTGGGTGTAACTAAAAGGAGAGAGGGTTTGTACAAAGCATAATCTGACAGTTACTTTTATGTTCCGTAATGCGGTCCCCAATCTGTCTAGTGGACTCGCCAACATAGGCCCGCCCACATGGGTACTTAATCAAATAAACAACATAATTGGTATTACAATTATAATAGTCCCTGTATTTGAATTTTTAACTAGTATGAAGATGTACAAAATATAGGCTTTTAATTATAAAGCTACAATTAAGACACCCTAGACACGGAAAACACCCTAAACTCTTTTTAGTAATATAACCCTGCTGAGGGGTCCTGCTAGGGCCGATGTCAGCTTTAATAAGCACATCTCTCAAACTCTTACTACGCTTATATGCTGGCATCGGATACTGACCAAACTCCTCAATATCAGGATTGCAACTCTGAAGAATGTCCTAGTGTTTGCTTATAATCTTTGTTATCAGGTGACTTTGTCTACAAAATTGAGAAACAAAAGTTAACCTTTTCTTATTGATCCTGGGTCCTAGGTTTCAACAAAGAGTCCCTTTCAACAGTTGATACTGTTTTAATAGTGTCTAAAATAAGATCCTTGGGATAACCCCTTTGTAAAAATGTGTCACCGATTTCAGACAACCGTATCATAGATTTATCCTGATCATCCACAATGTGTCTCACACTAAGCATCTGACTGCGTGGAAGTGATTTAACCAGAGAGGGGTGATGAGCACTCTCATAACACAATAGGCTATTCCTATCAGTATCCTTTCTATCAGGGCTGCAACAACTAATCGGTAAGATTGATCATAAAAATAGTTGTCAAAGAAACTCATTATCAATTAGGTGGTCAGCGATTAGTTGGTTAATTGCACAGCACCAGCTGCTTCAATCCGATGAACTCCTGAACATGGTATTGTGCAAACATTTTTATTTATTTATTTATTTTCTATCCGATTAATCGGATGATTATTGTCCGATTAATCGGATAGAAAAAAGATTAAAAAAATAAATAAATTCAAATTTTTTTTGCACAATCTTAGTTGCAGTAGATCATCAGATTAAAGCAGCTGGTGTTGTGCAACTGACCAACTAATCGCTGACCACCTAATTGATAATGAGATTTGTTGACAACTATTTTTATGATCAAACTTACCGATTAGTTGTTGCAGCCCTGCTTTCTATAGATGTCGGTTTTAAAACCATATTCATCTTTAGTCACCGTTACATCAAGGAAATCAATGCTCAATTCGCTACTCATTAGCTTCAACTGAATGCTACTAGTTGAAAGATTCAGATCAGCCACAAAGGTCTCAAGAGGTCCCCGTCACCCAGCCATATCCCAAAAATATCGTCGATGTAGCACCACCAAGTGGCACCACACCGACAAAACATTGGGTGTTCGAAAACAAATCTCTCTTCATATGAATTCATATAAATATTGGCATAATTGGGGGCGACGTTGGAGCCCATAGCAGTCCCCTGTAGCTGAAGGTAAAATTTATCCTCAAATAAGAAATAATTGTTATATAGAATTACTTCTAAAAGTTGAAGAGTAAAGCAAATCTCAAAATTAGAGTAAAGGCCCACGGAGTGTAAAGCCCTCACTGAGAGACTGATAGGACTACATAAAACTCCTGTCCCATGCTGAAGAGTACTACCATCCATAAGAGACAAAAATTAAAATTCTGACACTTCTCTGCCATCCTCCTGGGATGAAAGGCAAAGAATGACTGGGGGATGAAGGGAATGGGAGGAGAATTTAAGCCTTTGGCTGGGTTGTCTTTGCCTTCTCCTGGTGGCCAGGTTCTTATTTCCCAAAAGTAATGAATGCAGCTGTGGACTCTTTGCATTATTATTTGTGTTTTTCTTATCTTGTTTTCTTCTTAAATGGAATCACACAACGCCAACCTCCGGGGGAAACATGCCACCCTGCATGGAGGAACCATAAACTGGGTTACCCGCATATGCAGAAGTATGATTTGGTAGGAAACTCGCCTCTCGGAGGACAGGACCCCCAGAGGCGGATAACTCCGCAGTCCCTTGATTCCCCGAGCCCGAAGAACCAGGCGCTGTGAAATGGCATAAGGAACAAAACTGGTTGACAGGCGTCAACGAGGCCACTCCGGATTTATCACCGGACGCAGAATCTGAAATCAAAATAGTTTCAATATCAGAATCGTCTGTAACTGAATCTGAAATTAACACAGTCTCAGCATCAGAATCCTCCATAACTGGATAGAGGATATTTAAATATGGACTAAAGTAGTGAAAACTAAAACGGCACCTGACTCCCCCAATGGCTGGGGGACTCATCCCCTCCTATGACCAAACCCCTGCAGACTAGAAAATTTCCTTCGCCACGCGGTCGGGAATGCGGAAATGGAGAAACGGAACATAACCACGCCCGAACACAACGTGAACCATACAGTCCAAACAAGCGCGCCCAACCAAAAGGCGGTGTCACTTCTAAAGTACTCAATGTTCCAACCACGAGCCCAGTAAACATCGCACATAAGCAGGTTGAATCACATGATTATAACAAACATGATTATAACCCCCCCTGTTCAATAACCCCCCTCAGGAGATATTAAAGGGACAGTCTACCATAGAATTGTTATTGTTTTAAAAGATAGATAATCCCTTTATTACCCATTCCCCAGTTTTGCATAACCAACACAGTTATTTTAATACACTTTTTACCTCTGTGATTACCTTGTATCTAGGAACCTTCTTCCAGCCCCCTGATCACATGACTGTGACTGTTTATTATCTATTGTCTTGCAGTTATCAATGTTTTGTGCTAAATCTGAAATAACCACCTGTGCCTGAACACAGTGTTATCTATATGGCCCACGTGTACTTTCTGTCTCTTTGTGTTGAAAAGAGATTTAAAAAGCATGTGATAAGAGGCAGCCCTCAAAGGCTTAGAAATTAGCATATGAGCCTACCTATGTATAGTTTAAACTAAGAATACCAAGAGAAAAAAACTAATTTGATGATAAAAGTAAATTGGAAAGTTGATTAAAATTAAAAGTCCTAAATGAATAATGAAATTTTAATTTTTACTAGACTGTCCCTTTAACCCTCGATTCCAAGATACTAAAAGAGACTCACTGAGACCCTTATGTATAAGTTAGACCCGCAAGGCGGTAGCCTCTTGGGAAACATTCACATTACAGTACATTGCAAATAAAGTAAAATTAAACGATCTTACCAGAATTTACACCGTGGAACAGGAACACGGCCCTTCAAGTGTGATGAATAGAAGCATCGCCTCTGCCATGGACTTGAGAAGAAAGCAGGCAGCGAAGCGAAGTTCTACAACGCTGATTGCTTGAGGAGCTGTTAATATGAGTCGGGATGGTTTCGCAGAAAGAAACTCTCTGCATCTCCGGACTCTAACTTTCATCCAAGCCCTCACTGAGAGACTGACAGGACTACATAAAACGCCTGTCCCATGCTGAAGAGTACTACCATCCATAAGAGACAAAAATTAAAATTCTGACACTTCTCTGCCATCCTCCTGGGATGAAAGGCAAAGAATGACTGGGGGATGAAGGGAATAGAAGGAGAATTTAAGCCTTTGGCTGGGTTGTCTTTGCCTTCTCCTGGTGGCCAGGTTCTTATTTCCCAAAAGTAATGAATGCAGCTGTGGACTCTTTGCATTATTTTTTGTGTTTTTCTTATCTTGTTTTCTTCTTAAATGGAATCATACAATGCCCAAACCGGACCAGCCAGGCAGAACAGGCGCCACGTGTTTGAAATCAAGACAGGCCTCAAGACAGAAGGAGCTGAACCTGAGCCATTAAAGTCAAGGCTGTAATATTCACCCCCACAGGAAGAAAAGAAAAAAAAACTACAAACATAGGACTAAACGCATTCCAAAACAACTTCCGTAATAAGGAAATTTATGCTTACCTGATAAATTTGTTTCTTTTACGATATGACGAGTCCACGGATTTCATCCTTACTTATGGGATATCGCCTCCTGGTCAGCAGGAGGAGGCAAAGAGCACGTCAGCAGAGCTGTATATATAGCTCCTCCCTTCCATCCCATGTATTCAGAATCTTTAACTTTCTGACTTCCATTAAAAAGATTTTCATGGATATAGAGTCTATTAGGGTTCCCAGCAAAGGAACCCTTGTCTGTGGACTTAGTGAACTCTTTTCTAGATTCACCTTCCACCCATGAGTCCTTAGGAAGGATAGAACAATGTCGGTATGAGACTTTGTCAGCTGATAAGATGACGCCTGGATCAGAATATCGTCCAGATAAGGCGCCACTGCAATACACCGCGGACTGAGAACCACCAGCAGAGACCCTATAATCTTCGTGAATATCTTGGGTGCCGTGGCCAGCCCGAAAGGAAGGGCCACGAACTGAAAATGTTTGTCCAGAAAGGCAGACCTCAGGAACTGGTGATGATCTCTGTGGATAGGAATATGAAGATATGCATCCTTTAAGTCCACGGTAGTCATATATTGACCCTCCTGGATCAATGGAAGAATTGTTCGAATAGTCTCCATCTTGAAGGATGGAACTCTGAGAAATTTGTTTAGACTCTTGAGATCTAAAATGGGTCGGAATGTTCTCTCTTTTTTGGGAACCACAAAAAGATTTGAGTAAAACCCTTGCCCCTGTTCCTGTGTTGGAACGGGACAAATTACTCCCATAGTATAGAGGTCTTTTACACAACGTAAGAACGCCTCTCTTTTTATCTGGTCTACAGACAATGGTGAAAGTCTGCCCCCCTTCATGCTGTCTTGGGAGCAGCAGCGGGCTTCTTGGGCTGTTTACCCTTGTTCCAAGCCTGGTTGGGACTCCAGGTGGGCTTGGCTTCTGAATAATTCCCTTCCTGTTTAGCGGAAGAGGAAGGGGGAATTCCTTTGAAATTACGAAAGGAACGAAAATTACTCTGTCGTCGTTGCTTAGATGTTTTGTCCTAAGGGAGGAGATGACCCTTACCTCCTGTAATGTCAGAAATTATTTTTTTCAAATCAGGCCTGAATAGGGTCTTTCCCTTGAAAGGAATAGCCAACATATTAGATTTAGAGGACACATCCGCAGACCAAGATTTTAACCATAAAGCTCTTCATGCTAAGATGGAGAATCCCAAACTCTTAGCAGCTAATTTGGTTATCTGAAAGGAAGCATCCGTAATAAAAGAATTAGCCAGCTTCAGCGCCTTAATTCTGTCCTGTATTTCCTCTAAAGAGGTCTTAGTTCTAAGAGACTGTTCTAGAGCATCAAACCAAAAAGCAGCCGCAGTCGTGACTGTTACAATGCAGGTCGCCGGTTGCAATAAAAACCCCTGATGAATATAGAGTTTTTTGAGGAGACCCTCCAACTTCTTATCCATGGGACCTTTAAAAGCACAACTGTCCTCGATAGGGATAGTCGTACGCTTCGCCAGGGTAGAAATAGCTCCCTCCACATTAGGGACCGTCTGCCAAGAGTCCCGAACAGTGTCAGCTATAGGGTACATTTTCTTAAAAATAGGGGAAGGGGAGGACGGGATACCCGGTCTTTCCCATTCCCTAGCAATAATCTCAGAGATTCTCTTAGGAACCGGAAAAACATCGGAATAAGAAGGGACTTCTAAGTATTTGTCCATTTTACTCAATTTCTCTGGTGGGACCACAATAGAGTCACAGTCATCCAGAGTCACCAAAACCTCTCGTAGTAAAAGCCGGAGGTGTTCAAGCTTAAATCTGAAGGACATGATGTCCGAATCTGTCGGGGGTAATGCACTCCTGAGTCAGACAGTTCCCCCTCAGACAGGGCCTCCCTACCCCCCAATTCAGAGCCCTGGGAAGGTATATCGGAGATGGCCATTAAAGCATCAGAAGTCGCAGGGACCACATGGGCCTCTGACCTGCTGCGTTTGCCTTGTAACACTGACAACTTAGATAAAACTTCTGTAAGAGTGGATGACATAACTGCAGCCATATCCTGAAGAGTGAATGAAGTGGACGCGGTTGAGGAACACGGCGTTGCTTGGGTGGGGGTTAAGGGCTGTGACGCTTGGGGAGAAAGTTGCAGCATACCCTGAGTCTCATCAGTCTGAGAAGCATCCTTAGATATACTTGCATTAAAGAATATTTGTTCTTTACATTGTAAGGCGCTCTCAGTACATGAGGACAAAAAGTAATAGGGGGTTCAACATTGGCATCTAAAAACATAAAACAGGTACTTTCCTGAAGTTCAGCCATGACAAACAAACCAGCAATAGCAATATTGGTCAGTTTCTCTAAAACTCTAAATAAATTTAAAAAGGCAAACACTTTAGAAAGGTTGCAGAAAAAAACGGATGTACTGTCTCTTTAAAGCAGAGCTTTCCAAACTTTTCCTGTTGGTGACACACTTTTTAGACCTACATCATTTCGCGACACAGTAATTCAGTTGTACTAGCAAACAGGAGGTTAAACTAACTTGTTTTAAGAAATACGGACACATACATAAATGATATAATAACGAAATGTATTTACAAGTAACAGTATGTAAGTATGTGCAAGAATTAAAAAAACGTTTAACATCACCAATAGCTACCTACTATTTTAATGGGATGTATGAGGTTGATGGGATGAACACAGTTTCTGAATATTTAGTGGAATATTAAAGACACTCGCATTTCATCATCAAGCATTTTTAAGCTTCCACTTCCTATCCATATATCAGGAGAAGCAATGCACTACTGGGAGCTAGCTGAAAAAAAACCAACACTTTGACTTTTGACTTCAGCTCAGCATTCAAGCTGCTGCCCTCAGAGCTCTGTAAGTCTGACTGACTACTGCCTGTGCTACAAACACACTGCTGTCCCACTCACTGACTATACATGCAGTCACGAGCTGATTGAGGAGTCTACACGTGCAGTCAGGAGCCACTGTGCCGCCAATGGGAATACTTTCAGTTCCCGCTAAGCTGCGGCAATAGGTTAAGATGATCTGTGACCCACTAGGTATCAATCATGTGTCAACCATGTGATATGCGTAGCAAGAAGGCGGAAAGTCGGAAACAAACAAAAATGTAAAAATAATTTAACATTCAAAAACATTTGTGCTGAAGCAGAGACACACCTACACACTGCCGCCGACACACTAATGTGTCACAACACACAGTTTGGAAAGCACTGCTTTAAAGATTAAAGCCATATATGCGGTTTGTTGCTCCGCAATAAGCTGCATTAATTTGGAAACACCCTAAGACTTTTAAAAAACTTATACTCTAAGTGTAATACCGAATAAAGCAATTTATGTCTAAATTAACCCCTTGCACCTGCTGTGGCGCCTACCTGTCCCAAACACGAAACACTGAATAGTCGTGGACGGCGCTCCTAAGTTCGCTTGTGAAGTTTGTAAACACAGGCGACTTAGGCCACACCAGAGCCTAGATACATGCTGCTCCAAGATAGGATCCGGATAGAAAATGCGCATCTGAGCACGCGAAACCCCGCCCCTCGTGGGTGCAACTAAAGTCCCCGGTTACAGCAAGCACCGCATGGAAAATAAACATGTCGGTTCCTATAACAGTACCTCGAATCACCAATGTACCCCTTCACATAAACACACACTAGTTTATTAATGCCAAAGTTAAATATAATACTTTGCTGCGCATGCCATAATCTCCCAGAGTCAAGCCCTTGGTTAACCCTGTATTAGGCTACTGAATATCCAAACAAAAAAAGGGTATACTTATACACATAACCTGTAATGCAAAACTATTACCCTGTCCCTGTACAGGGAAACAAGTGCCAGTCTGTTCTGAGATACTTCAGTCTCCCCAGAAATAAATGACTGTAAATACCTCAACGCTGAACGCAGTATGAAGCTGTCCCACACAATGAAGATGTTCCCTTTCCTCACCTCCAGTACGTCTGTGGGGACAAATAAAGTCTTAGATAATATCTGCTAAGACCATCAGCAGGACAGCAATCAATATGGGAGCGTGCTTTTACAGAGTGAGAATCTCCCCAGAAGCTCTAGCCTTGAGAAAAATAGTACACACTGGCACCATTTAAAAATAATAAACAGTTGATCGAAGAATCTAAACTAATACCTCACTTTACCTCTTCCTATCACTAACACAGGCAAAGAGAATGACTGGAGTGGAAGGGAAGGGAGGAGCTTTATATACAGCTCTGCTGTGGTGCTCTTTGCCTCCTCCTGCTGACCAGGAGGCGATATCCCATAAATAAGGATGAAATCCGTGGACTCGTCATATCTTGTAAAAGAAATTGAAGCACTTACCTCAGAAACACCCACACTACCGTGTATAGAAGCTGCAGAACTGACTGCCCCTGTGACACCTGTACACCTCACTGGGTGCAATTGTGTCACTATCCAATACTCCAAACTCTCCTCTGTCCAAAGCAGCAGCTATCTGAGGGAAAAAAGGGCCTCAAATCGTGTCTGAGAACCTCTCTCAACAAAGAAAATTGGAGCACCTCAAATCTTCACCTTCCTCCTAAGAGGTAATACTACCAATATACACTATACTATGAATTACCATAACCTAATTCTTTATCTAAAAGAACAGAGTGTACGGAATGTAGGAAAACTCTGCTGCTATAATAATTGTTTTACGTTTGACAAAAATTCTTAAAGGGATACTAAACCCAATTGTTTTCCATGATTCAGATAGAGCATGCAATTTTAAGCAACTTTCTAATTCCTGCTTTTTAAATAAAGATAGCAAGAGAAAGAAGAAAAATTGATAATATAAGTAAATTAGAAAGTTGCTTAAAATTGCATGCTCCATCTGAGTCATGAAAGTTTAATTTTATTTCGTATAGTAGCAGCTCTGTTTCTTCCAGCACAGAAGTCACTAGTATTTATTTCCCATAGCAGTAATTAAAATGGTTTAACTTTCTGGAACCTGCTAATTTAAAACAAGAGTACAAAGAGAGGCTTAACAAACTGTAGGAAGTTTACTTTTGCAGTATTTGTTGATTTAATGGATTTCTATTTAAAACCAAGGCCTGCACTTGCGTGTAAATAAGGTAACACAGCATCTCGAGACTGGGATTAATATACTAGAGATAAACTCTCCTGTTACAGCTTGAGGGGATCATTAAGGATTTTCAAACATGTGGCCCAACTACGGAGCTCTATGCCACAGCACTGCATGACCTTATTTCACAGCCGAGTACAAGATTATGAGCACTTTTCTCACATTACCAATGAGTCAGGGTGGTGATATTTGAAACTTACTCTGACTTTGCTGACTTTACAAATGGTGCATCAGCCTTTTAGTATTGACTTCTATAAAATTCAAGCATGCTGACTGCGCTGAAACCATTAAGTACTGCACATAATATATTAACTATTTCCTTGCCATATATGCTGGTTGAGTTCAGATCCCAACAATAGCAAACAAACCAACAATGATGTGACAGATGTGAAAAAAACCAAATGCTTACGTGCACTTTATCTAGGCTAGAAGAATTACTGGAGACAGGGCTCCTAAACATTCTATTCTAGCTTACTGTATATATTACATACCTCCCAACACTTCTAATGTTTAAAGGAACATCAATCTCCAAAATGTAATTCATTATAAAATATTTAAAGTAAAAGTGGTTTCCAGCAGTTAACTACCCACAATGCTTTTGTTTTTCCTCCTGTGCCCGCAGCTCTCTTCAAAACCATTATGTTATTTTAACCCATTACAGGTTCCAGCTGGTGAAGCTTCACCTGTTTATACATTTTGTGCATTGCTTCTGGCATAGGGAGCAACATGACATTGCCAGTTTCTCACATCTCTACCGTGCACTTCGGGTAAGCTTACACAATAGAAAGGAAGCTTAACATTTGCAGTTCTGTTCACCATTTAAAAGTTACATAACAAATATGAAAAAAGTACTCAGGAATAATACAGTAATGCAGCAGCCATAACAACGTATAGCTCTCCCTCTGTATTGTGTGCGCTAAACTGATATGGCTCTCAAAAAGACAACAATGTCACTGATCTATGAAAGTGCATCTCTTCTGCCACAAGATGCAAGTACTGTATACATAAAAATGACAGTGTACTGTCAAATTAGTTTCCCCTTAATGTGTTTCCTATAACTTGTTATACCAGCAGCAGAGTTTAAAATGTATGGGAAATTGTTACATTTATTTTTGTATATGAAATAGCAATAGTTAATTGAAACCACAACCCAATAAAATGGGGCGAGCTTGTTTGGAGAGCAGACTTCCTTATCTTATGTAATTATTGACACAGTCCTCCTAATCTTATCAGTGTTTGCTTAATGACCAATTGTTAGAGAGAACAATGTAAATAAACATTTTAGTACCTCTCACCCCCACCCCCACTGGGGCATATTTTATACCATCTTGTTTACAAAGTTTTTCTACAACCAGCAGTTAAGTACTGAAATACTTAATGTAGCTGGAGATACAGCAGCCAATATCAGCTATTTAAAACGAGTAAAAGTAAAGGAGCTATTTGTAAACAATGCAATACACTACTCCAGCAGCTAAAATGGATCACTGGGAACAAAATAAAGGGAAGAAAAAAATTAAAGTAAACTGGCCCTTTAAGTTCCAAGATGACGGTGCCCAGTATGAGGATGCAGAGCTTCAGTAACTGTCACTTGTAAGTGATTAAAGTAATAGAATGGCTGTAATGAAAGCTGCAGACACAGGAGGAAAAACAGTAGCATGGTGAGTAGTAACTATTCCTTTGTAGTTGTGTTCAGCCGTTAAAAGGGCATGGAAGTCAAAAGTACACTTTCATGATTCAGATAAAGGGGGATATTTATCAAAGTCTGGCGGACCTGATCCCACAGTGCAGATCAGATCCGCCCGACCTCGCTGAATGCGGAGAGCAATACGCTCTCCGTATTCAGCATTGCACCAGCAGCTCTTGTGGTGCAATGCCGTCCCCTGCAGATTTGCGGCAAATCGGCCGCCAGCAGGGGGGGTCAATCAACCCGATCGTACTCGATCGGGTTGAATTGCAGCGATGCCTCTCCACCACCTCAGAGCAGGCGGACAGATTAAGGTGCAGCAGTCTTTAGACCACTGCTTCATAACTGCTTTTTTTCTGGTGAGCCTGCAGACTTGCCAGAAACACGGGCCCTCAAGCTCCGTCCGGAGCTTGATAAATGGGCCCCAGAGGATGCAATTTTAAAGGGACATGGAAAACAAATTATTTTGTGATTCAGACAGAGCATACATTTAAAAAAAAAATGTTTCTAATTTACTTCTATTATCAAAAGTGCTTCATTCTCATGGTATTCTTTGCTGAAGAGCAGTGTTCCTCATAAGGTGCACGTGGCGCATCTATGCACCTTCCCTCTCAGTGTAGCGCAGACATAATATCAGGCTGCATGGCTACTGCAACTATAACGGGGTAGTTAGCTCTGGCAGGACTACCCCTGTCAGAGCTAACTACCCCTGTTATAGTTGCAGTAGCCATGCAGCCTGCACCCTCTAGAAGTACAACCTTTACTTTTACCCTGCTAGTTATTTATAATGTGCAACCTAACCCAGCTATAATACAAAAGCATTCCTTGTGCACTTAAAGGGACATAAAACCCAATATTTGTCTTGATTCGGATAGAACATACAATTTTAAACAACTTTCCAATATACTTCTATTATCAAATTATCTTTCTTTTCTTGTTATCCTTTTTTGAAAACCAGGGATGTAAACTCAGGAGTGTGCACGTGTCTGCAGCATTATATGGCAGCAGTTTTGCTACAATGTTATACATCAGCAAGAGCACTAAATGGCAGCACTATTTGCTGTCATGTAGTGCTCCAGACGTGCATGCTAATATCTAGATATCTCTTCAACAAAGAATAACATAACAACAAAGCAAATTTCATAATAGAAGTTAATTGGAAACTTTTTCAAAATTGTTTCCTTTATCAGAATCATAAAAGAAAAAAAATAAGGGATTCATGTCTCTTTAACTGCCCCAATTCAGCTCAATGCCCCTTTAAAAGCAGCACTGCTCATTGTTGGAAACCCCCAGCACACACTGCGCACTGAGCCAACACACAGATAAAAATAATTGCACACAAGGGAAAAAAATAGAGGGGGCATTGGTGAAGACACACCTAGATACATGGCGTGCACATATCTGGAGCACTAGATGGCAATGGAAAGTATCCTAGCAAAAGATCACCACCCTGCTTTTCAACAAAGCATTCTAAGAGAACAAAGAAAAAATAATAAAAGAAGTAAAATGATACATGAAAGAAAAATGTGTTTTTTTGTCACTTTCTGTCTTCAAAGCCGTTCTCTACTTTTAACCCTTCGAGTGGGGCTTGTTTTATATTTGTTATGTAACTTTTCAACTGCGCACCAAAAAAAAAAAGGACGCCTTCTGCTAATTCCAAGTACAATAAGCACGTACCAAGATGGCGGGGCCCAGCATAAAAATGCAGAGCTTAACTAACTGGCTTCTTTAAATAGGTAAAATACGAGAACTACTTTTAAGAGAACATTAGGTACAGAAGGAAAAACAATAGCTTAGCAAGTAGTAACCATGCTACTGTAGTTGTGGTAAGCAATTTAATGTCCCTTTAACTCTGGGGAAAAAAAATAAACACACAAACATTGCAATATACCACTGGTTTTCAAACCTGTCCTCATGCCTCCCGAACAGGAAAGATTTTGAGGATATCTGAACTAAGCAGAGGTGAAATAATCAGCTGATTAGTAAATATGGTTATTAACCTGCTCTCACCCAAGGTAATCCTTAAAAACTGGCCTGTTAGGGATGCCTGGGGACAGGTTTGAAAACCAGTGTAATATTTTGCCTCTGTGGAGTGCATTCTGCAGACATCTGAATCCTGCATCATCATATGCAGTGATACACTAAAGAGACTTTCAAGAGGAAAGAGACTTTCAAGAGGTGCATCCCAGAATAAAATGAGTATTAAATAATTTTAAAAATGTATAAACATGCGTAAACTGAATTATATATACAGTATATACACACACACACACACACCGGTATATATATATATATATATATATATATATACATGCATATATATATATATATATATATATATATATATATACTGTATATATTTATACTGAATCACAGACTCAAAATTATATGTTGTAAATTTTTGCACATGCTCAGAAGTAATTGGTGCTTTAGAAAGTGTGCAAATAAAAGTAATCTACATTTTGATAATGGTAAAGTAAACTGGAATGTTTTTTTCTTTTAAATGTAATGCTTTATCTAAAATAATGACAGTTTCATTTTGCCTTTAGTGTCACTTTTAGGTAGGATGTACTCTCCAAGTAGCTTCATGGCTCAACAATCAATTTAACCCTTTAAGGACACAGCTTTCAGTTTGCTCAATTGTTTTATGACGGAAAAAATTCCGTCATATGTCCTTAAGAGGTTAAAAAAAGCTGTCCCCCACCCCCCAAATCACATAAAATAAACACATCTCCACTAGCATGGGAACTCATCTTATGCTTGCTTTGTTCCTACTTTGTTTCTGTACCAGAATTGTCTCCAATCTTCAACAAATTTGCACAAATGTTATATGTTTATCAAAGAAGATATTTCTCATTGGACACAGTGTTAATTTCGTCGACTAAAACTAGACTAAAATGACTATAAAACTAAAGAAATTCTGATGACTAAAATACGACTAAAACTAAATCAAAATTACATTTTAGTCAAAAGACTATGACTAAAACTAAATCAAAATTTGCTGACAAAAACATTTTATGCAGGTTGTTATAATCAATCCATATCCAATTACTGCTCTTTTGTAAAATGTATTATTAAATTTTAAGATAAATAAAGACATGTTCTATACCACAACAGTTAAATCTGTATTGCATGTTTAAACCTTAATACCATGAATAAAAACAGGTTAATAAACCTTTACTCCAGGAGTATATAATGAGTTTGGAAGTTCTAGAGCAGTGCTAATCTTTGCCGAAAATTTTACGAATCTGTGAACAATCAATTGATTCTTCCTATAGAAATAAGCATAAACCACGAATATGGGTTTGTTATGCCTGTGCTAGCTGCAGAAACTTTTTGTTGTGTTAAGTTACTTGATACTTGTTTTAATTATTAACAGAGAACTGTTAAAGTTTTTATATTGGGTAATATGTTCAATACAGTCAATACAGTTTTGTTTTTTTTATATTTTAAAGTTGCACTTCTGTTTGTTTATGAAACTTGGTTTTATTTGATTTTAAGTTTAATAAAGATGTTACATATCACAACGGCTAAATCTGTGTCTGTATTGCATGTTTAAACCTTAATACCATAAATATTAACAGGTGTTATGTTTACTCCTGGAGTATGTAATCAGTTTGCAAATGATAGAGAATGCTTAAATAATGCATTACACTTTAACTAAACCCTTTAGATTTTAGTCGACTAAAATCTACTGGAGATTTAGTCGACTAAAACTAGACTAAAACTAAAACAATTCAGATGACTAAAATACGACTAAAACTAAAATGGCATTTTAGGCAAAAGACTAAAACTAAGACTAAATTGAAATTTGCCGTCAAAATTAACACTGATTGGACAGTCTAGGTCATTGTTTTTCCAACCTGTCCTCAGGCTTCTATAACAGGACAGATTTTCAGGATTACCTTGGGTGAGAGCAAGTTAATAACCATCTTTACAAATCAGCCAATTTTTTCACCTGTGCTTAAAGTGAATGTCAATTTTGATGCTAAAGTGCCCGGTTTTTAAAAATTCGATTAAAAACAGGGGAACTTTAATTCATCAAAATTTACATTTCACTCCTGTTATGAAAAAAAACTTACCTTTTAATCTTGACAGCAGCTCCAGCTTCCTCCACCCGTCGCAAAGCCTCTTCCTGGGTCTAAAATGAGGAATCCGGCTTCCTCCAATCACGGCGATGAATCAGACACTGATTCCACGGGGGGGGGGGGGGGAGTTGTGATTGGAGGATGACCTATCCATCATTTCTGACGTCAGAAATGGCTTGCAACAACAGGAGGAAGCTGGAGCGGCTGTCAAGATTAAAAGGTACGTTTTTTTTCTCAACAGGAGTGAAATGTAAATTTTGATGAATTAAAGTGCTCCTGTTTTTAATCGAATTTTTAAAAACCGGGCACTTTAGCATCAAAATTGACATTCACTTTAATTTCAGATATCCTTGAAATCTGGCCTGTTAGGAAGGCCTGAGGACAGCTTTGAAAACCAGTGGTCTAGGTTAAAGTAATGTAGCAGCTTTTGATTGTTAGGTTAACTAATTTACATCTCTCTAGTTTTGTTTATTTTATGTCTCTATTCTTGTTTTCAATGACATTCAGTCTATGTAGTTTATGTTTCTGGTATGGAATAGTAAAGAAATTATTTGGCAAATGTTTGTCTGTAAGTCTTTAACAAAATCAACATTAAAAGGACATGAAACCAAAAAAAAATAATCTTTTTTTCACGATTCAGCGAGCGCGTACAATAGTGCATTGCTGCACCTGAGCCAACCTAAGTGTGCATCTCAAAAAAAGGATACCAAAAGAACAAAGCAAACTAGATAATAGAAGTACACTGGAAAGCTTTTTAATAATGTAAGCTCTATTTGAATCATGAAATGTTAATTTTGACTTCACTGTTCCTTTAACCCCTTCGCTACCAGGAATTTCAGATAAAATCTTGCCCAAAATACCAGAGAATTATTTTAGCAATTTTGAATCACTCTGTATAAACAGAAATAGAGCTTTAGTTTTTTTTAATTTACCAAAGAAAACAATATATATTTGTAAAGTAGACCATCCAAGGTATTGACCTAGGCCCACTTTGGTATATTTAGAGCCACTATTTGGCTGCCAGATGCAATCATATATATTAAAAGAAATGTTAACTTTTTCACAAACTTTGGGTTTCTCACTGAAATTATTTACACACAACTGCAGTCATATGACAAATAGTTATATGTTTTTGGGATCCTCTTTGTTCAGAAATAGCAAACATGCACTTGCCATTGCTTTTTGGCAATTAAAATGTAGCAAATTGCAGCTGTGTACTTTACTTGAAAGGTCTAACCGGACCTTTAGTGTAGCCTTCTCTGGCGCATCCTCTGACCCGTTACCACTTTCTGTTGGGGTACCACAAGGTTCTGTTCTTGGTCCCCTTCTCTACTCCATTTATACATCATCCTTAGGTTCTTAGGTTCCTTAATAAAGTCTCATGGGTTTCATTATCAGTTGTAAGTTGATGATACCTAAATCTCTGCACCAGACCCATCCCCTCCCTTACTAACTTGTGCCACTAACTGTCTTTCTAATATTTCATCCTGAAGCTGCGATTATATATATATATATAATATACACAGTATACACAATGGGCAAAGTACGGCATGACGCAAATATACGTTGTGTTGGGTCAAGGGGTTAAGAATGGGCTTCTATCAGTTGAATGCTCTGTAGCAGATACTGACTGAAGTTTATGTATGATATTTGAAATCATTGCTGAAAAATATGACAGCATTAAACATTTGTTGTTAATACAGATTTATACTGAAGTATAGCATATAAAATAGATAGAAAAAAAAAAATTCTTTTTTTCTAAGGATTATTAGGATTTACATCATTACAATCTCCTGAACAATGTTAGCTACTTTACATGCAGGTGGTGTTTTTTTCCTATACAGTTAAAGAAAAACGATCCTTTCTCCTTGGCAACAAAAACGTAAACAATAAAAGTCTGTAACTGAACTACTCATTGACACTTCCATAACCCTGTAGCCTAGATACATGAGGGACGTATAGAAAAATGTTTTTATGCCATGTTACTATGCCAAAAGAAGCTGTATGTATAGGTTGATGGTTTGCAAGACTGTCAAGTATTCAGTTGTAACCTAAAGCAAAACAGACAAACAATCACACCCGAGCTAACTACAATCAGTTATGTTGCAGGACAATACTAACTATGTGGCCAAACAAAAATCTGCACTGTATAAGAAGTGTAGCTCTCTGCTTCTTGCTGGAAGTGTTTAGAATGTTTTAGTCTCTCCTGCAGCAAAGTGAAACACCTAGAGGCAAACTATACATTTAAACCTACTAATGAATCTCTAAAGGAGGGCTACAGTGAAAAAGGATACTGCTATCCACTGAGATGGCTCACTAAACACATTATTATAATTATTATTATAAGACCAAAGTATTCTGCAGTGCCATACAGGGTACCTTATATTCATGAAAATAACAAAACAGGGCAGAAACACAATGGGTAAATGTGTATTATACCAATACTGTATAAACTAATCACGTATAGATAGGTATCATTTCAGGGACATGAAAGTTAAACTTTCATGTTACAGATAGAGCATGCAATTTTAATAGGCTTTTCACTCTACTTTTTATTTTGGAAATTTACATTGTGTATATATACATATATATATATTGATCAAAAAAAAAGAGGAAGAAAAAAAACATGGAAAGACATGACATATGACAATATATTTGTGTGTATGTGTTTAATGTGAATTAACCAAGGTGAGGGGAGCTTACGGTGTGGGTTAAGAGAGTTGTGTCAGAGTGTTTATCACAATGTGTATTATCACAGTAGAAATGAAAATAAAAGTAATTAAGCTTATATACAGATAGTATTTATTTAAAACACTTTAAAACAAGTTGAATTTAAGTATAGAGCTCTAATACTTTAAAACATTAAAAACAGTATGTATGTGTATGTGTTTAACCCATGGGCCGCACAATCAAGAGGTGAAATTACTCAGCAGCACAGTCTGACATGACCCCTTGACTTCCTGGATTATCCAGGCAATAGATAATGTATCTCAACACTCTCATGCAATCAAGTGCTTGAATTGCTGCTGCTTAAAAGGACAGTCAAGTCCCCAAAAAAACTTTCATGATTCAAATAGGGCATGTAATTTTAAACAACTTTACAATTTACTTTGATCACCAATTTTGCTTTGTTCTCTTGGTATTCTTAGTTGAAAGCTAAACCTAGGAGGTTCATATGCTAATTTCTTAGACCTTGAAGGCCGCCTCTAATCTAAATGCATTTTGATAGTTTTTCACCACTAGAGGGCATTAGTTCATGTGTTCCATATAGATAACATTGAGCTCATGCATGTGAATTTACCATGGAGTCAGCTCTGATTGGCTAAAATGCAAGTCTGTCAAAAGAACTGAAATAAGGGGGCAGTCTGCTGAGGCTTAGATTCAAGGTAATTACAGAGGTAAAACGTGTATTATTATAACTGTGTTGGTTATGCAAAACTGGGGAATTGGTAATTAAGGGATTATCTATCTTTTAAAATAACAAAAATGTTGGTGTTGACTGTCCCTTTAACACACTTGAAGCAGTTATTTTGCCCTCTTACTATACAGAGCACAAAAGGCAGTGAACTGACCAAAGTCAGCCATATGCATGGTGGTGAAGGGGAGGAACAAGATGAGGTTGGTAACATAACAGTGCTGCTATTATCCAAAGGCATCTCTTAGTCTAGCTGGGCCTGGACATTTTTAAAAGGGCCAGTGCTAAATTTTTAGGCAGCAAGGTACCTAGTGCTTGTCAAATCATGTTTTACCCCATTAGATATGTCTCCCCGTCAAACCAAATGAAGGCTAGTCCTTTGCTGTTACACACTATAACATTTAAAATACCAAAGCAATTTACTTGAAATTTGGAAAGCTTTAAAGGGATAGTCTACTTGCTTAGATAGATAATCCCTTTATTACTTATTCCCCAGTTTTGCATAACCAACACGGGTTATATTAATATACTTTTTACCTCTTTGATTACCTTGTATCTAAGCCTATGCAGACTGTCCCCTTATTTAAATTCTTTTGGAAGACTTGCATTTGAGCAAATCAGTGCTGATTCATAAATAACTCCATGGGAATGAGCACAATGTTATCTATATGGCACACATGAACTAGTGCTGTCTAGCTGTGCAAAACTGTCTAAATACACTGAGATATAAGACAGCCATCAAGTGCTGATAAATAAGCATATCAGCCGACCTAGGTTTAGCTTTCAACAAAAAATACAAATAGAACAAAGCAAATTTGATGATAACATTAAATATGAAACTTGGTTAAATTGCATGCCCTATCTGAATCATGAAAGCTTAATTTTAACTTGTCTGTTGCCTTTAAGTAATATTGATGACAAACAAAACTAAAAATTTCAGTCAAATGTTGTCACCCATTTAAAGGTTATAAGCATGTAAACCATATGTTGGCAACTTACAATGAATTATTGTTTAAACTATAGACGCTCTACAGTATAACGTAATAAGACTTTATATGCACTGGCAAATCTGATATTTAGATACAAAACCAGATGCAAAGATAAGGCTATTTATTTGGAAGAAAAAAAGCTATTGAGTGCCCCAGTTCTGTCAGCGAGAGTTTACAAGCCTTAGATAAAGCCAGGATTACATCCCCAAGGGTCATTGGAAAAGAGCATTTAATAACGTTTACAAGGAAGATATGGATGCCAAAGTAGCTCAGTCTAAGTCTACAATACACTCTTTTTTTCTTCCTGTGGATCAAATCCACGACAGTACGCTACCCATTGTAGAAAAGATTATTATTGTTACATCTAAATGGGAAAAATCAATACTGTAGATTTAAACATATTCAGCTGCATCAACATTTAGCTGAGCAAATTTGTTGTTTGGTTTTGATTTTCATCTTTTAAATCTGAATGTAGTAAATATAGGTAATTCTTAACAGATGTTTAAATTAACTGCTTATGCCCATAGGATGTAGGTACTTTGCTCAGCGTATCCTGTCGGCGTAGTACTTACGTAGAACCTTCTTCCTCATGCTGCGGTTCTCACTGTCAGCTTTGACAGCTAAGACCATAGCCAGAGGGCATCTGCTTTCATATGGTAAGGAAGCACTGATCATGGTCACTTTACCATATGAAGGCAGATCGCAGATGCAGACAATTACACTCTGTCACTGTCTGCATCGGCTTACGGTGATGCTATGGGTGGTGTGGGAGGGATGGAGAGAGGTGGGGTGCACATCGCTGGAGGGAGGAATGAGAGGGTTCCCTATCTATGGAAAAAAAGATTTGGCGAGGGAGAGAAGAGGGATGGGTTTAGATACAAAAGGGGGGCCCGATGAGCAATCAGTTGAGGAGGAGGGTGAGGGGGATCACTTGTTTGGATTTTTGAGGTCTTGTTCCTTTATTACTTTTAATGTCTCAAATGGTGAATTATTTTGAAAAAACGATGCGCTATATTTTACTACAAAAAAGAATTCCAGTAATACTATCTGTAGATTAAGAATGAAAGAATAGAACCCTCAGGATAAACAAGTATTTTTAAGATAAAGCAGAAAAATTCATATGATGACAGTATATAAATAAAAGGAAACAATATTGCATTAACATACTAGAAAGTTTCCATTCAAAGAGAATCATTCGAGAAAGCTCATCAAAGGGGTTAACTGAATATATAAAAAGAATAATTTATAAGCACTAACAAGAAAGAAAGAAAAAGATATGAGGCCCAGGGTGAGTTTATAGTCTAGAGAAAATAACGTAGTTTATATTGTATAGAGATGATGGTGGCTGAACCAAAGAGTGAAGGGATCTGCTGATGGAAAAAATAAAAATGTCATCATTAAAAGAGGCACGGTTACCACAGATAATTATTTGAAAAAAATTATACATTCATGTGAAAAAGATCTTTATTAGACTGTTTACCTTGCAGACAATGAGGCAAAACAGCAGACAAGATTAGTAGCTATAACATTACATGTACATATAAGTAAGTACATTGTGTCTTGCAAGCATAAGTGTATTTTGTTTAAGGGACAGTAAACGCAAAAGAAAACTTTTATGATTTAGATAGAAAATACAATTTTAAACAAATTTCCAGTTTACATCTGTTGACAAATTTGCTCCATTCTCTTGGTACCATTGTTGAAGAGTAAACCTACGTAGGCTCAGGAGCATCAATATACTATTTAAAGCTAAAGACACGGGGTGAGCCAATGATAAGAGGCATATATGAATACCACCAATCAAAAGCTAATTCCTAGAAATAAGTTGCTACTCCTGATCCTACCTAGGTTTGCTCTTTAACCCCTTAATGACAGAGGACGTACCAGGTACGTCATAGGAAAAAACTCCCTTAGTGACAATTGACGTACCTGGTACGTCCTCTGTTGTCTGAAGTGCTGGAAGCGATCACGATTGCTTCCAGCTGCTTCCAAGGGATTGTAGTGATGCCTCAATATTGAGGCATCACTGCAATCCCCCATTTTACATGCCGATGCAGAAAGGGCCACTCTGTGGCCCTTTCTGAATCGGCCACTGATACTAACAATTTCGTTGGTTGATGGTAGCAGCCTTTATCTGTACTCGCCTTAGTTTTTTACCCCAACCGATCTTACTTCTTTTAATGTTAGTACCGGAGCGGCGATTGCGGCCGTGGGGGCGGGGGTGGCGGGTGCGCGCGCGCAAATTATGCCGAAAATGAAAGTAAAAATAAAAAGACCAATGTGGAAGCAGGGGGATCTTAGCTCTTTAGTAAGGGATCTGGGAGGGGGAGGGATGTAGATCGTTTAGGGGGGCCAGCTACACTACAGAAAACAAGTATTACATAGAAAAAAGTAAAAAAAAAACTATTTTGGGGGGCAAATTGGGTACTGGAAGACAGCTGCCAGTACCCAAGATGGCGGCAAATAGTTAGAGGGGGAGGTTTAGAGAGATGTATTGGGGGGGATCAGGGAGGTTGTGGGGTAAGGGGGGATCCATCACTGCAGACTGTATGAAAAAATTAAAAAAATAATAATAAATTATTTTTATTTCAGTACTGGCAGACTTTCTGCCAGTACTTAAGATGGCGGTGACAATTGTGAGGTGGGGGGGGGAAGAGAGCTGTTTGAGGGGGGTCAGGGGGGGATCAGGGGGTGGGATGTGTCAGGTGGGAGGCTGATCTCTACGCTAAAGCTAAAAATTAACCCTACAAGCTACCTAATTAACCCCTTAACTGCTGGGCATATTACAAGTGTGGTGCGCAGCAGTATTAAACGGCCTTATTATTACCAAAAAGCAACGCCAAAGCCATATATGTCTGCTATTTCTGAACAAAGGGGATCCCAGAGAAGCATTTACAACCATTTGTGCCATAATTGCACAAGCTGTTTGTAAATAATTTCAGTGAGAAACCTAAAATTGTGAAAAATGTAAGTTTTTTTTTTTATTTGATCGTATTTGGCGGTGAAATGGTGGCATGAAATATACCAAAATGGGCCTAGATCAATACTTTGGGATGTCTTCTAAATATAAATAAATACATGTCAAGGGATATTCAGGTATTCCTGAAAGATATCAGTGTTCCAATGTAACTAGCGCTAATTCTGGAAAAAAGTGGTTTGGAAATAGCAAAGCGCTACTTGTATTTATGGCCCTATAACTTGCAAAAAAAGCAAAGAACATGTAAACATTGGATATTTCTAAACTCAGGACAAAATTTAGAAACTATTTAGAATGTTTTTTTTTTGGTGGTTGTAGATGTGTTACAGATTTTGGGGGTCAAAGTTAGAAAAAGTGTGTTTTTTTTCAATTTTTTCCTCATATTTTACATTTTTTTATAGTAAATTCTAAGATATGATGAAAATAATGGTATCTTTAGAAAGTCCATTTAATGGCGAGAAAAACGGTATATAATATGTATGGGTACAGTAAATGAGTAACACAAACACTGCAGAAATGTAAAAATAGCCATTGTCATTAAGGGTAAGAAAATTGAAAAATGGTCCGGTCATTAAGGGGTTAACAAAGAATACCAAGAGAACAAGCAAAAGCTTCAAACAAGTAGCTAAAAAAACAGATGTAGCCTTCTTTCTGACCATTTTGGAACCAGAAAATCAAACAAAGAAGCTAGAGGACAGTCTAAATCTTTAGAAGCCTGCAAAGAGAACTTCAAACTCTGACCACATCCAAATTATGCAGAAGCCTCTCCTTAGAATTCTTTGATTAGGACAAAAAGAAAGAACAACAATCTCATGATTAATATTCTCAGAAGAAACCACCTAAGGCAAAATGTGAAACTTAGTTCTCAAAACTGCCTTATCCTGAAGAAAAATAAGATAAGGAGGCTTAAACAAGCAGACAATTCAGAAACTCTTCTAGCAGAAGAAATTGCCAAAAGAAACGAAACCTTCTAGGACAAAAGCTGAATATCCAAAAGGAGACACCTGCAAAATTGCAAAAATCAAATTAAGATTCTAAGGAGGAGAAATCAGTTTAATCACTGGCTTAATCCTGACTAATGTCTGGACAAAACTCTGAATATAAGAACATTTAGCAAGTTCCATGCACCAAGAAATAAAAGCCTTCCAAACTTTGTGATAAAGTTTCTTGTCACAGGTTTGTTTACATGCCTAAAGCCAAGTTTCAATGATAGAAGCTGAAAAAGCATATGTCTTAAAACTAAGCATTCAATCTCAAAGTCATCAAGTTTAGATCTTGATGAATAAAAGGACTTTGAGACAGAAGGTTGTAAAGCAGAGGAAGAGGCCACAGAGGACAATTGGACATCTGCACCACATCTGCAAACCAAGTTCTGCGAGGCCATGCTGAAGCAATCAGGATTGCTGATGCTACCTTCTGCTTGATCCTTACTATTACTCTTGAAAACAGAACAATGAGGCATAATGTAGGCCAGATAAAACAATCAAGGAGCTACTATAGCATCCACAAATTCCGCATGAGGATACCTGCACTGGAGAGTTAGTTGTTCAAATGAGAAGCCATCAGATCTATTACTAGAAGACACCGCAGGTCCACAATTTGACTGAATACTTCCAGAAAAAGAAACCATTCCTTTGGATGGGGAGATTGGCAACTGATAAAATCTGCTTCCCAATGGCTCACCCCAGATATTTTCTGAATCAACTGAGTTTAATCCCTGACCTATTGCTGAAGAGATCTCATAAGAAACCGAGCAAAGGGGGTAGCATCTGAAGCTGCTATCAGACCTAAAACTTCCATACAAAAAACTACGGAAGGAGAAAAAAAACTAACTGAAAGATTAGCACAATCAGCAAGTAATTTCAACATTCTCTGGATTGACAAAGAATGTTTCATGGAGACTGAATCGATTATCACCCCCCAGAAAAATAATCCTGGCCTGAGGGTGCAAAGAAAAATTAATTCTCCAACCATGCTATTGAATAAACAACAAAAGTCTGTTAGTGAGATATAATGCTAAATGTAAAGATGTAGCTTGTGCCAAGATATTATTCAGGTAAGGAACCACCAAGACACCCTGAGCTCTTTTCACAGATAAAAGAGTCCCCAATACCTTTGAAAAAATTCTGGAAGTGATAGCTAGACCAAATGGAAGCGTAACAAAGTGAAAATGCTTGTCCAGGAAAGCAAACCTTAGAAACAGATGATGATCCCTGAATAGGGATATAAAGCTAAGCATCCTTAAGATCAATGGAGGAAAAAAAAGTGCCCTTGTTGCACAAGAAAAAGAATAGTCCGAATAGTCTCGATCTTAAAAAGAAGTAACACTGAGAAACTTGTTTAAAGTTCTTCTTTTTTGGAACAATGAAGAGGTTGGAATAAAACCCTTGACCCTCTTCTGATTTTAGGACTGGGACAATAACACCCATAGATAACAGATCTGAAATTAAAACCAAGGCCCCTGAAAAAGGCCTAATCTGCCCCCTAGCAGAAGATCTGGATCGGGAGCCGCACCTTTGTGCAGACTTGGTAGTTGAGACAGGCTTTTTAGATTGTTTAGACCTGTTCACAATAAGGGTTTGGTTTCCAAACAAACCGAGAACCCTGTTTCTGGGATGAAAAGGAGGACTTCGATTGACAAAAGGAGGTCTTAGATTGACAAAAGGAACGAAAATAAATAGAATCCCAAAATTTACCCTTAGACTTAGGCTCCTATCTCCCTAGACACAATACACAAAAATGCATCCAAACCAGACCAAAACAAAACTTTTCTTTTAAAAGAAGTCTAGATTTAGAAACCATGTCACCATGAATTCAACCACAATTCCCCCAGAACTACTAGAGCTACATTTCTAGCATTGATCTAAATAAAATATCAACAGCAGCATCACAAATAAAAGCATTAGCTGTCTACAAGAGTTTTAACTGATTAGAAAACTCTCACAAGCAAACTCAGGGAACTGCTCAGATAAACCTTCATGTCAAACAATAGAGTCCACAGTCACACAAGCAATACAAATTGCTGCCCTAAGAAGAAAATCTGCGTGCAAAAAAACTGTTTTAAGAAAAGATCCATAGGGTCTCAATGTCAGGGTACCAGGAATCAGAAAGAGACGTGAAGTACAAAAAATAATCACACCTTTATTAATAACAAGAAATAATAGAAAGTCAACCAGCCAAATGGCAAGCCAGGAGACAACGCAAGAGCATAAGCATACTGAACAGAGGACCTTTAAATAATAATGGTGACATCATAATCCTGGGACTGCAACCTGCATGAATGAGCAGCGTTACACACTCTACAGCAGATTCAGTGAGAGAGGTAAGTAAAATGGCAGCCAGCAGCAAATAGCAAACATAGCAGGGTAAAACCCTGACATTCTAAAAGAAGTACTTTCTTAAATAGGAAAAGTATTAAGCTTAGCTAAAGTAGAAATAGCCCCAACCACCTTAGGAATAGTTTCCTAAATATCTAAATTTAGAAGCAGGCAAAGGAAATATAATTTTATTTCTTTGAGATTAATTAAAAAAGGATGCTAGGCTTAGACAGTATTTGCAAATTATTTCAGAGATAGCATCAGGAACAGAAATACTTCAGATGACTTAACAGAAGGTTTAACCCCTTAACAACCAGAGAAACACCGGCGAGACTGTGCTAATTCATAATAGTGCAGTCTTGCCGCTGGCGGGAAGAAACGTGCTATCATGGCCCGAGAAACCCTTAAAGACCAGCAATGTACAGGTTACGTCATGGTCGTTAAGGGGTAAGAAATTAAATCCAACTTTTTAACAGATTTATCCTCAGAATCCTGAACCCCTAAAGTACATAGCACTTCTCTTAAAAGAGAACAAAGGTGTTCAAGTTCCGATCATTTGAAAATACTTCACTCTCGATAAATCAGAAGAACCAGGCCCTGAAACATTTAGCTTAACAGACTTGGATCTACTCAAATTAGAAAAGCTAGAGGAGGGATTATCATATAATAGACCATACAAAATCTTTAAATCCTGGAGCAAAATATGAAGAACTCTAATGTATTGAATGAACAGAGAGAGGACATATACCTCTAGAAGCAAAAGCAGCATTTGACTGATTAGAATGCATAAGATAATCCTTACATGAGTAAGATCTCAATATGTACAGTATAATGTACAGTATAATGTAGAACCAACAGGAGGAGGCTAAGGACCGGTTCCCACCACACCTGTGGCAGGCCTGTAACTAACTCCTATAGGGCATACTTGTGCCACTTCCCATTTTTCAAAAGCTTCCCTCTGTCCAACATCAGCTCTTTGAGGCTCTGGAGGACCCTCTCACAAAAGAACATAAATTGCACCTCCATTCTTCACCTTCCTCCTGCAAAGGAAAAGACAAGACTAGTTTCCAGTAAGGTGGGAGGGGTTTTGGGAATCTTTGCCTCCTCCTAGTTGCCAAAAGTATAATTCACAGAAGTAATGGGTCATGGACTCTGAGTACCTAATGAAAGAAAAAGAAACATGGGATAAATTAATAATGAGTCTACAGAAACGTAGACAGATTTTAATATTAAACAGATATAAAACACCATATATTCATTGTTTAGCGTTAAATTATTATATTATTTTATTTTGCTAGATAGTGCCTAGTTGATGATATATGTTATGTGTTCAATAGTCCTTTATGTCACTGATCATAATTTGGGCTTGTGGTAGAACAGCATAAGTTTGGTTTCTGACTCCATGATCATTGTGTACAGGCCAAACAAAAATAAATAGTAACAGTGAGAATAAATACAAAGAGGAGAACATGGTTTGCCACAAGTCTATAAATGGTGGTAAATCTTAAAGAGCATGGAAGTTTGTGAAGGCAGATTGTATAGGCAAAGGATATCAGAGGAGCCAGAATAATTTTCAGATTGTAGTGAATGTGAGGGAATAATTAGATTTAACATGTGAACAGGTTAGAGTGGGTTCATTAACACCAAAAGCTGTAAAACAGAAATGTTGAAGGGATAAATTATGACATGGATGTGGTTATTGTTCTTTTTGTCGCTTTTAGTGAAAGTTAAATTGAATAGGCCAAGATAGAAATGTAGATTGTGAAATCGTTGTTTAGCAGCAATGCTAAAGATATGGCCTGGAATAGGGAGGAGAATCTGAATGGCAATTATAGAGTTGTGTTGGGTCATCGTAGGTGGGAAATGCAGGAATGAACAAAGACAAAAACATGACAGTCAGAGCATACTATCTTGTAACATACAAACAAGGATTCAGGAATAAGGAAACAATGAGTTGTGTTGCCTAATTTGGAAAATGCTGTGTCTGGCCGTATCATTATTATTCAGATGATACTCAGTGTTCTAGTTATATGTAAGCATTGCAGATTATCATTCATCTACATCAAGGGTTCACAGATCTATATGATACCCAGGAGTCAACAAGAATTATAGGAGCCACCTATTTAGTAGGGAAGGAATTTATCTATAAACATATGTAGAATACACAAAAATTAGAAGACAGAAGTAAGATTTAAAGGGACAGTCTAAATGGGATTAGCAAGTACCTTGTTGGGATTGTTGTGCTGCGGGCACCTTATGCCATCCTGTGCCACTTCATGCAGGGCAAAAGAAAAAAAGTATTTAAAAAAATACTTTCTTATTTGGCTGTTTTAGGATGGCAGCATAACTCCTCCCATAGAATACATGGGCATGTCTATTATGTGGCAGCATCCAATTATCAGGCTATCACTTGTTAAATTGATGACGTGCGCTGTAGTTTCACACATGTGCAATGTGTCTGCACGAGTGTCTCATGTAATCCAGGCCATGATGCTCTCAGATATGTATGTACCTTTAAGGATCTCAACTGCAGAGCTTGCAATATTGGTTCTGAGAAGATTGTAGTTGTTTCACTTGGCTTTGTTTCACTATAAGGAAGTAATTGAAAGCAACCAATAGTGAATTTAATTCATGTAAGTTAGATAGGAAACAAAGTCTCCAACATTGTACAAGTTTGTATCAAGCGATCAGCTATAAAGGAATTACCTGCGGAATTACAGAGCTTAGTCAGAGAAGGTTTTCAGATGATGTCAGAGTTATGATGCGATGTAACATCTGTGTCACGATTGCAAATATTGATATTATAGAGTTAATGCCTTCTTATTGCAGCATTACCAACAGTATTAGGTACGTTATAGTGTGACAAACACTCTTCATTACGATCTGCTTGTGATGTCACTGCGGTAGGCGGGGCTTTGCCCTGTTCATGGAGAGACAGTTCAGTCAGTTCTTTGTATGGAGGAAAGTCCCGTACATGAATTATCAAAATCCCAGAATGAATCTTTAATGATAATAGATGGCAGCTCTAGGAAGTCCGTATGAACGCTGCAGGAATACTGAGAGGTAAGATGAAAACAGCTGCTGTAAGGTTGAGAGAAGGCTGCTGTAAATTTTGGTGTGTGTCGGAGAAACACACTCTAAATATAGATGAAACTATAATCCGTGAGATATTAGGAAGCAAGTGGTAAGATGTAGACACAGAGGGCTGCAGGCTCGCCAGAACCGGCAGTTATGAAGCAGCGGCCTAAAGACCGCTGCTCCATAACCCTGTCCGCCTGCTCTGAGCAGGCGGACAGACATCGCCACAAATCAACCCGATCGGGTTGATTGAAAACCCCCTGCGAATCTGCAGGGGGCGGCGTTGCACCAGCAGCGCTGAATACAGGTCCGACAGACTGTTGTTCAATAGGCCTCAGAGTCTCAGGATATTCGTTGGTAACCAGAAACAAGGATTCCTAGTGAGCTCAGACTGCTTAGGTGAACTAAACAAAATTACTAAGCACCTGTGACTATTAGCGTGCAAGTTATGTAGGGAAAGTGGGATGGGCTAAGGATGAGAAAGGACTCCTGACACACACACTGCTGGGAGCGATTTCTACAAAACCCACAAGAAGAAGGTAGAACGCGGGAGGAGGAATTCGGTGGCCATATTGGGGCGGCTGAATGAAGAAAGTTTCCATAGCATACGGTATTCACTTTTGCGCTGCATGAGGTGGCACCGGGTGGTGTTGTGTGTACACAGTGCAGCAGTTAATTTGAGGTGCATGTTGACACCATGTAGACTGTCCCTTTAAGGAACTTTTACTCCGTGGTTCCCGGAGTTGTTCAACCCATTATTTTGATTACTCTCCTAAACTATTTCTTATATGCTCTAGAAATGTCTATGGCTCCCATTTATGAAGTGGCAAAAGCAACTTTTATTATTACAAGAAATGTATGGTATATTGCTATAGAGTATCAGGTGTAAACATTTTAAAAACAAATTAAGATGATCTTGAAAAAGGCTCTGTTGCCGATACGCGTTGATCCGCCGTACAGCTACAGACATACTTGGCACCCAGGACCGTTGTCTCTAACAGGAGGTTTGAAATAAGAAATCCCTGTTAGTTAATGTGCAGCGAGAGGAGCCACATACTGAAAAATATTTAAAAGGAATGAAGTGCGCGCACTTAATTTAAACAAGGAGAACCTCTGATTAGTCACAAAGAACCCACGTGACTCTATTGCCGAACCGGACAGCTGATATATCAAACACTGACAGGAAAAGTAAGAATACACGGAGGAGCGTTTTTTTATACATAAAGGTACTGTGTGACATCTCTAATTGGAAACTTTTAAAGGAACTACAAAAAAGGAAAGACTGTGGGTAAACACCTGCTAGGAAAAGCCCTCTAATTAAAGCTTGCAACACTGTGTTTAATAAGACACACAGCATTTTGAAAACACTCATTACAGACTATCAATACAGAAAAGGCTTATCATTGTTTTCACCATTGGTTCATACTGGTGTATGAAAGCCAACTATACTTATCAATCTGCAATGGTTTATTGTTCCTGTATCAACCTATGCTAGGAAAAGCCCTCTAATTAAAGCTTGCAACACTGTGTCTAATAAGACACACACCACTTTGAAACACCTGTTACATACAACCAACACAGAAAAGGCTTATCATTGTTTTCAATATTAATTCATACTAGTGTTTGAAAACTTACTCCTCTTATCAATTTATAGTGGTTTATTGTTACTGTATCAACTTATGCCTCTACTAGTTTTCACTTTATTATATGCCCATCATCTAACATATTAGCAGCTATTGGAGTCTTTTCTATCAGAATTGTAGTTTTAAATTAGAATTGTAGTTTTTAATGCATTTATAACACCGGTGTTATTAAGTTTTTAGAATCTAATTTTTTAGAACATTACTGTTTAATATTTTATTGCTATTAATGTCTGTAAGGAATTTTTATTTCTTAGTATGAACTTACTTAATAAATTAACATTATAACACTAATCTGCATACTATCCCTTTTTTCTCATTTTTAATTAGGATCCATAGGCCTAGATTTGGAGTTTGGCGGTAGATGGGCTGTTAACGCTCCGCGGGCTTTTTTCTGGCCGCACCATAAAATTAACTCTGGTATCGAGAGTTCAAAAAAATGCTGCGTTAGGCTCCAAAAAAGGAGCGTAGAGCATTTTTACCGCAAATGCAACTCTCGATACCAGAGTTGCTTACGGACGCGGCCAGCCTCAAAAACGTGCTCGTGCACGATTCTCCCATAGGAAACAATGGGGCTGTTTGAGCTGAAAAAAAACCTAACACCTGCAAAAAAGCAGCGTTCAGCTCCTAACGCAGCCCCATTGTTTCCTATGGGGAAACACTTCCTACGTCTGCACCTAACACTCTAACATGTACCCCGAGTCTAAACACCCCTAACCTTACACTTATTAACCCCTAATCTGCCGCCCCCGCTATCGCTGACCCCTGCATTATATTATTAACCCCTAATCTTCCGCTCCGTAAACCGCCGCAACTTACATTATCCCTATGTACCCCTAATCTGCTGCCCCTAACACCGCCGACCCCTATATTATATTTATTAACCCCTAACCTGCCCCCCACAACGTCGCCGCCAGCTACTTACAATAATTAACCCCTAATCTGCCGAGCGGACCTGAGCGCTACTATAATAAAGTTATTAACCCCTAATCCGCCTCACTAACCCTATCATAAATAGTATTAACCCCTAATCTGCCCTCCCTAACATCGCCGACACCTAACTTCAATTATTAACCCCTAATCTGACGACCGGAGCTCATCGCTACTATAATAAATGGATTGACCCCTAAAGCTAAGTCTAACCCTAACACTAACACCCCCCTAAGTTAAATATAATTTACATCTAACGAAATTAATTAACTCTTATTAAATAAATTATTCCTATTTAAAGCTAAATACTTACCTGTAAAATACATCCTAATATAGCTACAATATAAATTATAATTACATTGTAGCTATTTTAGGATTAATATTTATTTTACAGGCAACTTGGTAATTATTTTAACCAGGTACAATAGCTATTAAATAGTTAAGAACTATTTAATAGTTACCTAGTTAAAATAATAACAAAATTACCTGTAAAATAAATCCTAACCTAAGTTATAATTAAACCTAACACTACCCTATCAATAAATTAATTAAATAAAATACCTACAATTACCTACAATAAAACCTAACACTACACTATCAATAAATAAATTAAATACAATTTCTACAAATAACTACAATTACATAAACTAACTAAAGTACAAAAAATAAAAAAGAACTAAGTTACAAAAAATAAAAAAATATTTACAAACATAAGAAAAATATTACAACAATTTTAAACTAATTACACCTACTCTAAGCCCCCTAATAAAATAACAAAGACCCCCAAAATAAAAAATTCCCTACCCTATTCTAAATTAATAAATGTAAAAGCTCTTTTACCTTACCAGCCCTGAACAGGGCCCTTTGCAGGGCATGCCCCAAGAAAATCAGCTCTTTTGCCTGTAAAAAAAAACATACAATACCCCCCCCAACATTACAACCCACCACCCACATACCCCTAATCTAACCCAAACCCCCCTTAAATAAACCTAACACTAAGCCCCTGAAGATCTTCCTACCTTGTCTTCACCATCCAGGTATCACCGATCCGTCCTGGCATCCGATGCTGAAGAGGTCCAGAAGAGGGTCCAAAGTCTTCCTCCTATCCGGCAAGAAGAGGACATCCGGACCGGCAAACATCTTCTCCAAGCGGCATCTTCGATCTTCTTCCATCCGGTGCGGAGCGGGTCCATCTTGAAGCAGCCGACGCGGATCCATCCTCTTCTTCCGGCGTCTCCCGACGAATGACGGTTCCTTTAAGGGACGTCATCCAAGATGGCGTCCCTCGAATTCCGATTGGCTGATAGGATTCTATCAGCCAATCGGAATTAAGGTAGGAATATTCTGATTGGCTGATGGAATCAGCCAATCAGAATCAAGTTCAATCCTATTGGCTGATCCAATCAGCCAATCAGATTGAGCTCGCATTCTATTGGCTGATCGGAACAGCCAATAGAATGCGAGCTCAATCTGATTGGCTGATTGGATCAGCCAATAGGATTGAACTTGATTCTGATTGGCTGATTCCATCAGCCAATCAGAATATTCCTACCTTAATTCCGATTGGCTGATAGAATCCTATCAGCCAATCGGAATTCGAGGGACGCCATCTTGGATGACGTCCCTTAAAGGAACAGTCATTCGTCGGGAGACGCCGGAAGAAGAGGATGGATCCGCGTCGGCTGCTTCAAGATGGACCCGCTCCGCACCGGATGGAAGAAGATCGAAGATGCCGCTTGGAGAAGATGTTTGCCGGTCCGGATGTCCTCTTCTTGCCGGATAGGAGGAAGACTTTGGACCCTCTTCAGCACCGGATGCCAGGACGGATCGGTGATACCTGGATGGTGAAGACAAGGTAGGAAGATCTTCAGGGGCTTAGTGTTAGGTTTATTTAAGGGGGGTTTGGGTTAGATTAGGGGTATGTGGGTGGTGGGTTGTAATGTTGGGGGGGGTATTGTATGTTTTTTTTTACAGGCAAAAGAGCTGATTTTCTTGGGGCATGCCCCGCAAAGGGCCCTGTTCAGGGCTGGTAAGGTAAAAGAGCTTTTACATTTATTAATTTAGAATAGGGTAGGGAATTTTTTATTTTGGGGGTCTTTGTTATTTTATTAGGGGGCTTAGAGTAGGTGTAATTAGTTTAAAATTGTTGTAATATTTTTCTTATGTTTGTAAATATTTTTTTATTTTTTGTAACTTAGTTCTTTTTTATTTTTTGTACTTTAGTTAGTTTATGTAATTGTAGTTATTTGTAGAAATTGTATTTAATTTATTTATTGATAGTGTAGTGTTAGGTTAATTGTAGGTAATTGTAGGTATTTTATTTAATTAGTTTATTGATAGGGTAGTGTTAGGTTTAATTATAACTTAGGTTAGGACTTATTTTACAGGTAATTTTGTTATTATTTTAACTAGGTAACTATTAAATAGTTCTTAACTATTTAATAGCTATTGTACCTGGTTAAAATAATTACCAAGTTGCCTGTAAAATAAATATTAATCCTAAAATAGCTACAATGTAATTATAATTTATATTGTAGCTATATTAGGATGTATTTTACAGGTAAGTATTTAGCTTTAAATAGGAATAATTTATTTAATAAGAGTTAATTAATTTCGTTAGATGTAAATTATATTTAACTTAGGGGGGTGTTAGTGTTAGGGTTAGACTTAGCTTTAGGGGTTAATCCATTTATTATAGTAGCGGTGAGCTCTGGTCGTCAGATTAGGGGTTAATAATTGAAGTTAGGTGTCGGCGATGTTAGGGAGGGCAGATTAGGGGTTAATACTATTTATGATAGGGTTAGTGAGGCGGATTAGGGGTTAATAACTTTATTATAGTAGCGCTCAGGTCCGCTCGGCAGATTAGGGGTTAATAAGTGTAGGCAGGTGTCGGCGACGTTGAGGGGGGAAGATTAGGGGTTAATAAATATAATATAGGGGTCGGCGGTGTTAGGGGCAGCAGATTAGGGGTACATAAGGATAACGTAGGTGGCGGCGCTTTGCGGTCGGCAGATTAGGGGTTAATTATTGTAAGTAGCTGGCGGCGACGTTGTGGGGGGCAGGTTAGGGGTTAATAAATGTAATACAGAGGTCGGCGGGGTTAGGGGCAGCAGATTAGGGGTACATAAGTATAACGTAGGTGGCGGTCGGCAGATTAGGGGTTAAAAAAATTTAATCGAGTGGCGGCGATGTGGGGGGACCTCGGTTTAGGGGTACATAGGTAGTTTATGGGTGTTAGTGTACTTTAGGGTACAGTAGTTAAGAGCTTTATGAACCGGCGTTAGCCCAGAAAGCTCTTAACTCCTGCTTTTTTACGGCGGCTGGAGTTTTGTCGTTAGAGCTCTAACGCTCACTTCAGAAACGACTCTAAATACCGGCGTTAGAAAGATCCCATTGAAAAGATAGGATACGCAATTGACGTAAGGGGATCTGCGGTATGGAAAAGTCGCGACTGAAAAGTGAGCGTTAGACCCTTTAATCACTGACTCCAAATACCGGCGGTAGCCTAAAACCAGCGTTAGGAGCCTCTAACGCTGGTTTTCACGGCTACCGCCAAACTCTAAATCTAGCCGATATTTTTTACCTAAAATCTAAAACTTGTGAGGATCCCTAGTTCCCAGTACTAATTTAATCACAAATATATTTAACTATATTTATTTTTTTGCACCCCTAATTTTCACTACAACAATTATCATCCATACTGCACGTATACTATATACACAGAAGATCTACCTGGTGACATAGAGTCACTTTAAACTTACTGCTCTAACACTAATTTCACACCTATTTACTCTCACAATTTTTTTTTTATTTTTTTTTTACCTTACATAAACAAGGAGAAATGAGCATGTTTTAACTTTCATTAACACTTTCACTAAGCAGCTTTCCCACGCAGCACACATTATATTACCACTGAAAAGATAGAAGATTATTATACTAATTTATTTTATCATCACACCTTGAACTTATTATTGGTATTCTTTACCCCAACTAAAAGATAGAAGATTATTATATTATTTTATTTTACCATCACACCTCATATAAGATTTAATATTGGTATTCTCTACCCCAACTAAATATAAATTAATGCAAAGGTCTTAAGCAAAATATATTCGAGTAGATAATAGTAACAATGTGAAAACTGTCATTGAATTCCAAATAATAAAAATATAAGAAAATTCCTGTAAGGTTAAATATGTGACTGATGGAGTAATATTAACATAAGTACATGCCTAGAAAGCATTATTGTGCATGCCCTCTGTTTTTTCTTAATGGTATGGGGCAAGAAGGAGGCATTAGCAAAAACATAGCTGGGAGAATTTAAAAGGACAGTCTAGTCAAAATTAAATCTTCATGATTCAGATAGGGCATGCAATTTTATACAATTTTCCAATTTACTTTTATCATCAAATTAGGTTTTTTTTTTCTCTCTTGGTAGTCTTTGTTGAAAGCTAAACCTAGGTAGACTCATATGCTAATTTCTAAACCCTTGAAGGCCGCCTCTCATCTGAATGCAATTGACAGTGTTTCACAGCTAGAGGGTGTCAGTTCATGTGTGCCATATAGATAACATTGTGCTCACGCCTGTGGGGCTACCTATGAGTGGGCACTGATTGGCTAAAATGCAACTGTCAAAAGAACTGAAATAAGGGGGCAGTTTGCAGAGGCTTAGATACAAGGTAATCACAGAGGTAAAAAATATATTAATATAACCGTGTTGGTTATGCAAAACTGGGGAATGGGTAGAAAAAGAATTATCTATCTTTTTAAACAATAACAATTTTGGAGCAGACTGTCCCTTTAATATTTTTTTAGTGAATAGACTTTCATTTTTGAACTATTTGGATTTTAAGACAAAGACAACACTGGGTCCTTAACCTTGCCTGACTAGCTTACACAGATCTTCATATACCTCTGTTATTGCTAAATAGACTGTTTTGCTGAATGCACTAAATACTAGAACACAGCATGGAAACATTCTCTCATTGTTTATTTCCAATGCCTGCTGGCCCCGGGAGAGTGTGTTCTGGAGAAACTAGTTGGCCTGTGAATAAAAAGGAAAGCAAAGTAATGCACTTATCTGATTTTTAAGCCCTGTATATCTAAAAAGGATGTAATTCAATTTGCTGCAATCCTGTCTGGTGGTAGAATATGGGGTTAATACTATTTTGATAATCACTTTCAGGCTTATTGTACTTTTTTTTCGCTTACGGTAAAACAAATGATAGCATTAACCCTTTCATGCCGGGTTAAATTTGTCTACATCGGAACATCTTTTTAAGATGGTCACACTGCCTAAACTTCTATATCCTCTGCAAATGCTGCCCTTCCTTCTTACTCAGCAGGACACCAAATCAATACAGTCCACTCTGGGTCAGTTTGTTTGGAGGTCAGGGAAGCACAGAATAGGGAAAACTTATTTAGCTATGCCGTTGGGTAAGGGGGGCTTCACTTCCCAAATATTTAATGGTATAACTGGGCCACACTAACTAAATTAATTCTGGACTGGCTGGTTGTAAACAGCCACTTCACTGTTCCCATGATAGAAGTTAATCTTATCAAACCAATGAATCTAGCTTTCCTTCCTCATGCAGAATTCACTTCAACTACACATTCAAAACCATATATTGTATAGGAACCTATTGAGGGCTTGGGCCAGGGTGTGCAGGTTGTGGGAGTGAATAAATAAGCAAGCAAATATCTACCAATACAAGGTAATCTGCAATTCTTACTGGGTTACACTACGGAGGCTTTCCAGTTTTGGCATAGGCGACACCTCACGACTATCAAACAACTTCTGAACCCACTGACTTTAGAAATCATACCCTTTTAGGAACTAAGGACTTCATTTGATCTTCCTAACTCTCATAGATTTGCATATTTTCAGTGTAGGCATTACATTAATAAATTAAAAACGGATGGCTTGTTTTCTAGTGAACCTACTAATATTGACAAACTTTGTGCATTGGCAAAGCAGGGATCTTATAAAATCACACATCATATAATCTCATCCTCCAACACTTTGAAGACTGCTATGCAGAGGATTGTATCAAAATGGGTTAACTATGAAATCTTAAGGGTAGATGAAGATCTCGTCAGCACAAGTTTAAAAAAATTCCCTACGGAAATCTCATTTGAAGTTTTTGCAACAGGTTTATATAACTCCTGGTCTCCGCTCTCAGTGGGTTCCTGGGGCCAAAAATATGTGTGCCAGATGCGGTTATGCCTCACTAGATTGGATACATCTTTTATGGGATTGCCCCAAATTGAAAAGCTTCTGGTTCAAAATTACTTACTGATTGACAAAAGTACTCAGATGCTAATACTCAGATGCTAATTGAACAAGCAGATACCAAAGGAGACCCGGAAAAACGAATACAATTTTTTCTTTATATCTTGTTAGAGAAAGAGTCAAATACACCCATTTAGAAATAGTCTTTATATCCCAACTGAAAACCTTAAAGGCAATTGGTGATTCTATGACCGCCAGATTAAATAATGCCCCAGTTACATACAAGCCTTTTACTAGTGGGGCCTCCCCCCTCCCCACCCTTCTTTCCCCTTCCCCTCCCTGCCCTTTTTCTCTGTCTCTTCCCTACTCGCAGGTCTTGATCTCTGGGGGGCGATCTAAGGACGCCTTGGGTGAGTTAATGTACAATTTGGTTTTTATTCTTATTGTTGTATTGTATTTTACTTTGTTTTTCTTTTTGTTTTTTTGTTCTGTTTTTTGGAAAAAAATTGGATCCAAGCTTCTGCATGAGAGATCTCTGCATGTCCACTATTATGTATCTCGACATATATCTGGTATTATATTATGTTTTTTCAACTTTATGGTGATAATGAAGATATTACCAATTATTATGTACCTATGCATATATCTTGTATTATGTAATGTTCTCAATGTTGTAGTAATAACGAATACTTTTTTTTTAAAGAATGTTAAATGATTTGTTATGCATGTATTTTTAAAGTTAAAAAAAAAAGAGAGGCATAAATTAGCAATAATATATAAGTTCTAATGTGCTATAGCATTATGTTTATGCCTTAAAATTTCTGCCTGGGAGAGACCTTGTGATGCAGTAGAACTGCCTTGTTTCTTGTTGCTGTGCACAGTCTTGCCATGGGGTATGACTTTTGACATTAAACTGTCCTCACATTTTTAGCAGTTTGGCTGTTCCTCACCCAGTTTTATTCCTCCTACACAGCTGTTTCAGTTAATGATTGTGTTTCAACCTACATATTAAATTGATGATCATTAGCACCTGTTTGGCATAACTGTTTAATCATGCACATTACTTTATGCCTACAATATCCCTGACTTTGCACAAGTGTACCTAAAATAATTGATGCTGTTTTGAAGGAAAAGGGTGGTCACACTAAATATTGATTTAATTTCGGTTTGTCTTCTGTTCACTCACTTTGTGTTTTGTTAATTGATAAAAAAAACCTATTAACAGTTCTATTATTTTTAAACCATTCTTACTTTACAGCATTTTTTCACACCTGGCTAAAACTTTTGCAGAGTAGTGTATATATGTGTGTGTGTATATATATATATATATATATATATATACATACATATACGTACACACATCCATCCATATATACAGTATATATATATATATATATACTGTATATACGCACACCCATATACCGTATTTTTCACACCATAAGACGCACCTGACCATAAGACGCACCTAGTTTTTAGAGGAGGAAAACAAGAAAATCCCTAAACCCTAACCCTAATAACCCTAAACCTAAACCCTATCCCTAACCCCTAATAATCCTAAACCCTAACCCTAAACCCTAACCCCTAATAACCCTAAACCCCTAACCCTAAACCCAATAACCCTAAACCCCTAACCCGCAGTGCCAATTTTTAAAACATTATGGGCCAAATTGACCGGTAAATTCTTACCGGTATATAAAAAAAATTCACCTGCTCCTCCAGCCCACAAATAGTAAAACTAGTGCAGCATATGGCTCCCCTGTTGCCAGTAGCATTAGCTGCTGCAGATCCCCGGGCCTTCACACAGCAGCTTCACTCAGATCAGCCCCCAGTCTCAGCTCTGCCCTGCTCCCGCAGACACTGTGTGTGGGTTGTACTATAGTGCTTCCTTCTCAGACAGTGACAGAAAACCTGCGCCCCGCGCACAGGAAGTGTAACTCAATTAGGGGATGTGAGGTACTGATCCAGACACAATTTTATTGAAGCAGTTACCGGTACTTCAATGGACACAATTTTATTAAGCAGTACCGTAAATGAGAGTAAGTGCTGTAACTAGATGTGACACCATCGCCATTGTTAAGTGTTAGTGTTTGTATAAAAGGTCAATGAGTTTCTGGACTCCTGACAGACCCTTGCATCTTTCATCCAGTGCTGCACTGACATTTCTGGATTCTGAGTCATGGGGAAAGCAAAAGAATTGTCAAAGGATCTGCGGGAAAAGGTAGTTGAACTGTATAAAACAAGAAAGGGATATAAAAAGATATCCAAGGAATTGAGAATGCAAATCAGCAGTGTTCAAACTCTAATCAATAAGTGGAAAATGAGGGGTTCTGTTTGATAACATACTGCATTTATCTTGCCATCAATTCTGACCAAATTTCCTGTGCCTTTGTAGCTCACACATCCCCAAAACATCAGCAATCCACCTTCGTGTTTCACAGTAGGAATGGTGTACCTTTCATCATAGGCCTTGTTGACTCCTCTCCAAATGTAGCGTTTATGGTTGTGGCCAAAAAACTTAATTTTGGTCTCATCACTCTAAATGACTTTGTGCCAGAAGGTTTGAGGCTTGTCTCTGTGCCGTTTAGCGTATTGTAAGCAGGATACTTTGTGACATTTGCGTAGTAATGGTTTTCTTCTGGCGACTCGACCATGGAGCCCATCTTTCTTCAAGTGCCTCCTTATTGTGCTTCTTGAAACAGCCACACCACATGTTTTCAGAGAGTCCTGTATTTCACCTGAAGTTATTTGTGGGC